>NW_027460052.1:0-33581 GCF_025594145.1 Primulina tabacum
TCACGGAGTGTGATTCAGAGTTTATATTGATTCATGTTTCTAATTTTGATACATGTTTGAATATCTGTTTCATGCTGTTATATTTGTTTATATGAAAGCATGATACATGATTTTACTGGGAATGTAATTCTCACCGGAGTTATCCGGCTGTTTCTTGTTTGTATGTGTGCATGACAACAGGTGGGACTGAATCAGGATCAGAAAGAGGATGAGATGATAGTTAGCGTGGAGATCCGGGCCCAGAAGCAGATAGGATTCAGCACTGGATGTATAGATGTTGAACCAAGTTGAGATAGAGACATGTAGTACATGACTTGTACTTTTATATTGATATGTATATTAGATAGATATTATTATGTTTCCGCATTTAGATTTTAAAAGAAAAAAATTTAGTCCCACTTTTCTTAATTGTTATATTTGACATTAAATGATTAAGACATGAATTAGCGTCTTGGGTCCCCACAGCAGGTGGTATCAAAGCAATAGGTCTAGAATTGTAGGTTCTTGAGACAAGACAGAAGCTAGTGAGCGGGGTAGAATGAGTTTTCTTTCCTTGCATGTGATGCTAACATGTGATTTATTATAATGTTGAAGTACATTGTATATGCTAATATTGCAATTTGTTTACTGTTTTTAAAGATACATGTTACCTGAATATCTGAGTTGATTTGGTAATGTGTATTATTTGAGAATGAATCAGAACCAATTCTTGATCAGAGTACTGATCAGAAAGGGACTGAGACGGATTTGTCTCATATGATTGCTAACTCTTGTGATCATCAGATATCCATCCTCGAAGAATTCCAGAACGAGGAAATACTTTGACCGATCAGATGGATGTGTCAGAAACTTTGATGGAAACACAGTTGATGAGGTTTCAGTCCTTTCAACCGTCGATTCGGAGGGGTATTGAGACGACGACTGATTGTGAGAGTTGGCTTGACGATATCGAGATGCTATTTGATTCACTCGATTACCCAGATGAACGAAGAGTTAAACTGATTGGGCACCAGTTACGGGAATCGCAAAGAGTTCGTGATCGCAACCAAAGAACCCTAGAATAGCATGGTACAGTGATTACGTGGAAAGTCTTTAAAGTTGAATTCTATAAAAGGTTTTTACCGGGTTCGTATCGAGAGGACAAGGCAGAGTTTGAAAATTTGAAACAGGACAGCTAAACATTGAAGAATATTTTGCTAAATTCCTACTTTGCTACGTTTTTAACCTCACGTTGCTGGAATGATGAAGTTGTAACTAACCCGGTTATCAATGGATTGAATCCCGGAATACTTGCATTGGTAAATGTGGAGCGACCCTACACTTTTTTGACGCCTTGAATAGAGCAAGAGAGCCGAGGCAAGTTTGATTCGACAACAAGAAAAGCTATAGTGATCCAATCTCAGAAACAGCAACAATCTCCAATCCAATTCCTACAATCCCCTATGAAATTGGAGGTTGGTAGTAGTAGTATTTGGAAGAAAGAACAGTTGAAAGCTCGAAAGAAGCAGTTCAAGAAGTTAGGGAGCGGTTCATCTAGCTCCAGTAGTTCTAGCCCGAGTTATACCGGGGTCTATTGTAGAACCTGTGGAGGAAGACATCTCACAGAGCAATGCCAAAGAGTGTACGTAGTTGTAACATTTGCAAACAGCAAGGACACTTTGCTAGAGTTTGTCCACAGAGGTTCCCGAAGATTCCAGGGAGCAGAATCATCTGGATCAGTGACTCAGATCGATAGATCATCTTCTGTTGTTCGCTCTTTCCAACCACCCTCTACTCAGACACAATCAGGGCCAGAAGGAAGGCAGAGTGGTGGTAGTAACTGAGGAATGGATCCAGGATGCACTTGAGGATGTAGTGGCAGGTAATCGATCTTTTATGATTATTCTCGTATATATATATTGAGAAATATTAGTACATCCTGTATATGATTTCTGAATGAATTGCATTGATATATGCTTTATCTGTTGAGTCCGTTTTACTGCAGTAGTTATCTCCTTACCTGTTGGGAAAGAGGTTTGATATTATGAATTCCGTGAGACATCGGATACTGCAATAAGATAAGAATGAGATTGAGTTAGCTTGTTGTACTGGTGTTATCTGATTCTGGACGCATTAGTGATATTGATGTGTTGGCCAAGTACAGAGCTATCGCAGATTATTTCAAGGAAATGGTAGATTCGGACTTGAAATGGCCAAAGAATGAACATGGTACGGTAAGGATTCTGGATTTAGAATACCTTTTATATGTGATGTTCATGACTCGTGATTATCGAAAAGAACGGAGTGATTCCTTATGTATTCAGTTGATTTACTGAGATGGAGCGTATCATCGACTGATTTGCTAGTGATAGAAGCGTTGCTAAAGTTGTCCCAGATGAGCTTTCGGTTTGCCTTTAACCAAGAAGATTGATTTCAGCCTTGACTCGATATCAGGTAGTGTTATTATCTCTAGAACTTTGTGCCGAATGATGCTAATTGATTTGAAAGATCAGTGAAAAGATTTACGGCCTGAGTTACATCTGATTGAATGTTTTCTCGTTCGGGATGTATCAGCTATATTGGTGAGTTGATAAACTCTGTGTTCAGAATTTGAGGATTCTCTGATTAGTTGATCTATGATATTCTGGTATATTCAAAGATTATGACTGATTTTGTTGAATATCTGAGTATTGTATTGAATATTCTGGGAACTGGAAAGTGGTATACAGAAATTGTTGAAAGTACATCTTGATTGAGACAGATTGTATTCAGGGTTTGTTATATCTGAAGATGATATCTGTTGATTCTAGTACAGTAAAGCTGTGATTAGTTGACTGAGATCGACATCAGGTCAGAAACTTGTAGTTGCATGAGTTAGCAGGCTACTGTATCTGATTGTTATTCTGAATTGATTGAGAATGATTATTTTCTGCAGCAGTATTTGATACAGATTGTATACATTGAGACTCGATACCGTACAAGCCGAATCAGAGCAGATGTTGAAGTTGAAACAGTTCAGAAAGTTGATCAGAATGGGCAGAACTTAATTAGCGATAGTCAGAACAAGGTATCGATCAGAATATCAGGTAGGTGATAACTGCATTGTATATGAATAGCCGATGGGTTTGCCAGATATTTCGGATTTGAAATGACTGATGTTGTCAGAAATGCACAATAGTTGATTCTTTTAGAGTAGGTGCCCGTCGAGCCAAGTGTTGGCCGAGGTTCATGATTAAACTCTATGTATAAATAGTCTTTATTTAAAAATATTTGAATTTTTATTTTGGGCACTTCTTTATCTGTATACCCATGCTACTTGCTTAGATAAAGCCCTTGAATATACAAATAGTAGAAAAAATATGAGATGCTCATATGATGAGTATCATGAAAACTCATATTTGGAATACTGTATATTCTAAACAGTTCCTAGTCGATTCAGCCGCCGCTAAGAAGGATATAGGCCGCTAGAGTTCGAGACTAGTATCTGCGATGTGAGTACCATGTTTCATTGGTAGGGGACATTGTGATGTTCGAGCATGCAGATAGGTGCTCCTTGTAGAGTGCAGTGAACAACCCTCCATAAAAGGACTTTCCAAGTGCTTCTCACTTATCGAGTGGGAAAGTCCTAGTTTATGGTTGTACACCATTAGTCCTTATGACCCGGGACAACATTTAGACTCTATGTGCTAGAATTACACTTTGACTTGTTTACCGACTCTTTAGAGGTAATCAGGTGGCAAGGTTGGGTATTATGTCGAAACATATAGGAGTCGATGCATTGTAGTCGGGATTCACCCTTACCTTCGGGTATGGATATCCTATGTGTATGTAGTATGAATCTCTGATCAGAGTATGGTGGTAATTATGAAAGGGGTTTCATAGATTACACCATCGATGCAACTACAACATGACACATAGTATCGATTCATTGACAACTCTCGATAAACCAATGGTTGTCGAATCGGTCGGGATATATGAGTTGAAGGGACCGTACTGTACGCTAACCATAATTGAATGGTTCTTGCAGGCACTATCATTTGATACCTAGGGGATCATGTAAGCGATGCTGCTAGGTGTTTAACATGATTGGTTGGGTACTATCAGACTTGAGTTCTGACGTTCTTATTATCAAGGAGTTGATAAATAAGAATGGAGCAATTGGGGTATGCTCATATAAGGACATGTTTAGTCCGAATCACATGGAGATGTGAACCCACGGCTAATTGTATCAGTGAACCATTGAGGGCCACACAAGTACTTGCTTTCTAGATCCCGTTGAGAAGTTAAAATAGTTCAATGTGTTGAACGACTTATAAATGTTTATAAGCGTAAAGAAAAATAGAAGTATGACTTCTATGAGAGAAATTAACTTTTAATTTATGAATGTGTTCCTAAATTAAAAGTAAGCCAAATAAATAATGTATTTGAAAATTGTGATTTTCATAACATTATTATGGGCTAAATAAATTAATTCAAGTGTTGAATTAATTAAACACTAGTGGGCCTAGTAGAGTCCAAATAATTAAATTAATTCAAGTGTTGAATTAATAAATAACATTGGGCCTTGTAGAGCCAATTGGAAATAATTATTTAACTAGTGGGCTTGAGTAAATCAAGTAAAGTCTAATTGGGCTTAAATATGTTTGAGACAATTAAAAAGTCCATGGGCCCTTTGTAAATGTTACAAGCCCACTAGGGTTTGCATGCTTGGAGGTGAAGAGTTGTGAATACTTTTTAATAAAATATTGCATGGCATGCAAGACAACTTTTCCACTTTTCCAACAACCAAGGCAACTCTCCCCCTCCCTCATTCAAGGTTGTTGGCCGAAAATTGTGAGGTGTTTTTTCCCTCAATTTTCTCTCATTTGTGTTCTTCAATAGTTGAAGAAACAAGTCACTTCTCTATGAAAAAGCCTTACATTTTTCTAGTGCAAGTGTGAGTGGATCTAAAAAGTTGGTGGTGGGCCTAATTCTTGAAGGAAAGGAAGAAAGCTTGTAGATTTTTCTTGCCATACAAGAGCTTTCTTTTTTAACAACAAAGTTGGAGCCACAATCAATCTTTTAAAGATTGATAGGTATATCTCTCAAACACCCTATGTATGATGACATCTGTTTGTTTTTGTATTTGCTACACAAAATGTGGGGTGGCCAAAAATTCCAAGCAAAATTTCGATTTTTTAAACTTCTGTTGCGCTTCCGATCACCGTAACCGATCCCCTTTCAGATTCATCATTTATCCTGATAGAAACAGATGAGATCAGATGTCGCATAATTTGTATTGAAATACTGAATTACCGGCAGATAAGACTAAAAAATGAAACCAGGAGATTGGTTATATAACTTATCGATTTCTGAATGGAAATGGGATTACATTTCTAGGGATATCCTGATGAAGTTACCGCATTCCTCTCGGAATGAGCATTGATGGAGTTAGGAGTGACAGACTGACCCAGTCTGCGAGTGCTTCGTACATGAAGAGTATAGATATGATTATATTACTGAGATTCTATCAGAAAAGTGATCAGATCACACAGAGTGTCGAGATTTGATTATACTAGACCGTGATTTTGGTTGAATTTGCACGTTTAGCAGAGTATACAGCAAGAGTTGGGTACAAGATTATACCCGAGTACTGCATATCATTCACCAACTGACGGACAGTCAGAGTAGATTATCCGGATTCTGGAGAATATGTTTAGAGTTGTAGTGCTTGATTTTGGCACTAATTGGCAGGATTCATTGCCACGATGTGATTTGTCGTACAGAAATAGCTATCAGACGAACCGTTTGAAGCGTTGTACGACAAGAAATGTAGATCCCCTTGTTATTGTAATGATATCTCTGAGATACTTGAAATTGGACCTGATACGATCAGAGATATGACTGAGGAAGTGAAGCTGATTCAGAAAAGAATGACGACAGCTCAGAATAGATAGACTAAATATGCCAACGTCAGAAGATGACTGTTGATAGTTGAGACAGAAAATTGAATAATGAATTAACTGGAATTAAAAAGAGTTGATAACAGCTGTTGATGTTGATTTGTTATGAGCTATTGATGGATATATACGGATGTTGTATAGCCAGTATTCTGAGATTGATTCTATAAGAGTTACTTCAAGTGGTACTATGACATTATATTTCTTGAAGTATTATTCCAGATTGAAATAAGAATCAGTAAAAGAAAGATAATTCAGAATGAAGACTATTCTGCTGTTCAATAGAGTTGTTAGAATATCGAAGAAGCTATTTGGAAACAGAATCCAAGATGAGATAAAGATTCTAGAATTGTTTCATTGAGGTAAGTTTTCTACTTAATCCCTGTATACCTCCTTTTTGTACCTGATTTGGTATATGATATGATTACCTGTGAGATACGAGTGATTGCTTGTGATTTCGGGGATGAAATCAGATCTTAGGGGGGGAGAAATGTAAGGCCCGAGATTTGATTACCTTAATCTGAAATGATTTGGTGATAATTGATAGGATTATAGACAGAATGAATTAGACTGAAAAGACGAAAGAAAACACGGAATATGTGCGAGGGCAGAACACCTCGCGCATATGCGCGACAAGGAGCAGCGCATATGCGCGAGAGTGGCAGAAGACCTCGCGCATATGCGCGAGAAGTGGTCGCGCATATGCGCGAGCTGTGCATAAAGGGAGTGCCGAGTCTAGAATAGTTGGCGCATATGCGCGACATGGATGGGCGCATATGCGCGAGCATGGCAGAGAAGTAGGCGCATATGCGCCGGAAAGAGGCTCTCATATGCGCGAGTTGTAATGCACCGAGACAATAGGTCTCGCGCATATGCGCGGGGCTTGGGCGCGCATATGCGCAAGTTATGCAGAATGAAAAATTGCCACTTGCCCTTAACCATGCAATGTGTAAAGGCCTAAAACTCCTTTCTTGAAAATTTGCGGAAAATTAAAAATTTTCTTTTTAAAAAACTTAAATGGCCTCATTCATAAAATCGACTGATGAATCAAGTTCAATTTAAAATATCGCAGCGGAAGAAAATAAAGTTTGCCAAAATCACAATTTAAAAATCCAACGACTGATAAAATGTTTGCGGAATAAAATAACAACTGCTGCTCTGAGGTCCTCGGGTGCCACTACTGCCGACCCAAGCTGGCTCACTGGTCCCCGCCCTCGGCCCTGGCCTCATCAGTACCTACAACAATCAAGTCTAGTGAGCCTAAAGACTCAGCATGCATAAATCGCAGGTAACGAGTAAAAATCTGAATTAAAATATGCATGGATAAAATATCCTGTCCTGAGGCATGCTGAAAATAATCTGTACTGAGCAATTATAATACGTGCATAACTGAACTGGAAATCACTGTAAAAATTTTGCTCCTTGGAGCCTGTACTGAAATAACTGGTAAAATTTTCTGTTGAGATTATGTTTTACGCCTGTGGCCACTGCACTAAGCTGAACTGATCGGTAACTGGCTACCGGGGAGGCTGAAACTGAACTGAGCTGGCCGGTCACTGGCGACCGGGTGGTACCATACTGAACTGATCGGTCACTGGCGACCGTATAAAATAACACTCCCACATAGTGAATGAACCACAAGCCATATCGCATAAATCTCAAAAATAATCATTTTCTATTTAATGCACGTAAAATAATTAACTGGCGTAATGAAAATTCCTGTAATTTTACCAACTGGATTGGATTGGATCGTCCCCAGGCTCGCTGCAACCTAACTGTGCCATGAAAAATATGCAATAGCTTAAACTGACCAACTATGCAATTTACGTTCAAAAGATGCGACTATGACGCCTAATGACTTCGCATTTAATCATGACTCCGAGCCAACCTGAACCGACACCAACCGACGTATAGTCATGATTAAAATACGCTGAAAAATCATAAAATAATGTCCTAAAATGATAGGGTCGAAATCTAGGTGGAATGGAGGCCAAAACACGAAACGCTCTTTCGAGAGTCAATTTGGCACATTGCACCGTAAATTCTCGTACGACCTCAAAAATGATCCAAATGACGAACGGTCAAAAACATGACCTTCCTAACTCAATGAGGCACTGTCCAGTCCAAGGCCATGGGCTAAAAGCCAACCAAGAACTCAACGAGCCTTCTAAACGAACAGCAACTTGCTGTAATTTCAGCAGCTGCGCACTACAAGACTTGCGTTGGTTTCGAGACTATCGGCCATTAGGGGTGAACCACCGACCAGAGACTCTTACCAACATCCCAAGGAATGATTTGAACCATGGCTAAGGGCCCTAGGCCAGCCACAATCCGCATCACACCAAACTCAACCGAAGGGTCCAACCGAGAGCAACGTGCATGCGTGTGTAGTGTTTATGCTATGATCGATGTCTTGCGTCGTTCCAGTGGCCATTTGATTGACCATGGCACGATCTAGACATCTAGGAGCATGATATGAACCGTGGCTAAGGGCCATAGGCCAACCAAGATCCACACCAAGCAACACAAACGAAACCAACAGCTGAAAAAGGAGAGCCGAATGGGGAAAGGGGCTGTTCTTGTTGATTATTAAAAACCGATGACCATGGACCAAGCCACCAAAAGGGCAACTTAGTCACGTCTTAGACATGCTAGGGAAGTGATCCAACCATGGCTAAGGCCCTTGGGCAGCCAAGATCAGATCCAAACCCCTTGACAAAAACTGAAATTTTCGAACTCAAAGGGACCATGGGTTGCTGTCATTCTGAATTTCAGCAGCATGGCTGAAACCAACATGGTCCTAATGCATCCTATACATGTATACAAGCCCTTGGGAGCCTGGAGTCGATCCAATACCTGAAACTCACAAACCAAAAGAAACGTGAAGCTTGCCAAGGAAATCAAAATTCTGCATGTGTGTTTCAAAATTTTGACATGTATCTCGGTTTTTGCTTGAAAAACATGATCATGTACTGAAAAATAAATGATAATATGACTTGATTGAGGTTTGAAAGAAATCTAGACATGCCTGGTTTCGTTTGAAAGAAAACGAAAAGAAAGACGAGACGGCGCGGAGGAGACGGAGCGCTTCTTTCTACCTTTCTTGCTCTCGATTTTTCTTGCCTTCCCTCTAGCTACTCACGATTTTTCTACACTGAAAATGGATCTGATGATTTTTCGGTAGTGGGGAGGGGATGATGGTTATGAAGGTGAGGAGAAGGGTGCACAAAATAGGATCATATCAAGACCAAGTCTCCCCTTTGAATTTGAATTTGTTGATATCAAATGAGTTGGTGGATGCTTCTAGGAGGTGTGGCCGAAATTTTGCTTGATTCTAGTCTAGGATATGTCCATTATTTAATTAAATTGTGCTCCCAAAAATCCTAGAATTATCCTACTAATTACATGCAAAGAATTGGTCAAAGTTGATGAGTTGGAATGAATTTCTAGCACTAAGGGGGCCGAAAATGCAATAAAATAAAGGGAAATGTTGTTATCTAGTCAACTAATAATCCTTGAAAGCCTTACTAATCCTTTAAATAATTTAGTGAGCTAACCCCTTAATTTAATAACTTAAATGAGTTCATTTCTTAATCACCTCAAATAATTAAATTAAATCCTCAAACCTCCTTTCTAACTTAAATGAACTTATTGCTAGCTAAATTAACTTCTGGAAATATTTCTCAAATCTTAAATTCTATCTCAAAACTCCAACTCCGGTCCGGCCTCACTGAAATACTGAAATGCTAAAAATCAAACTACTGAACTGAAATAATAAATAATTAACTTCAAAAAATGCATTTAAAATAATCATGCAATGAAGTCAATTAAATTTAAAAATCTAGAATTATGCATGGCTTATACGTCTACTGATTTACGGGTTCTACAATCCTTCCCCCCTTAAATAAATTTCGTCCTCGAAATTAGAACTCACCGAATAACTCAGGGTATCGACTTCTCATCTCCGGCTCAGACTCCCACGTAGCTTCCTCCTCTGAATGGTTGAGCCATTTGACTTTGACTCGCTTAACCAACTTGTTCCGAAGTTTCTTCTCCTGTCTGTCTAGGATCTGCACGGGTCTCTCCTCATAAGATAAGTTCGGAGTAAGCTGCAACGGCTCGAAATTCAGCACATGCGAAGGATTTGCCATATACTTCCTCAGCATGGAGACGTGAAAGACATTGTGTACTCCGGCCAGATTCGGCGGAAGAGCCACACGATACGCTAGCGTCCCAACTCTGTCGAGGATCTCAAACGGTCCAATGAATCTCGGACTGAGCTTCCCTTTCTTGCCAAATCTCATGACACCCTTCATAGGTGCCACTTTCACGAAGACATGATCGCCCACTGCAAACTCTAACTCTCTCCTCCGCTGATCGGCATAACTCTTCTGTCGGCTCTGAGCAGTCCTCATCCTATCACGGATCTTGACTACTACATCTGCTGCCTGCTGAACAATCTCTGGACCCAACTCTGCTCTCTCTCCTACTTCATCCCAATGAACAGGAGATCTACACTTGCGGCCATACAGCGCTTCATACGGAGCCATACCTATAGACGACTGGAAACTGTTGTTATAGGTGAACTCTACCAATGGTAAGTTCGACTCCCAACTCCCAGAGAAATCAATGACGCAAGCACGGAGAAGATCCTCTAAGATCTGAATAACTCGCTCCGACTGTCCATCTGTCTGCGGATGGAAAGCTGTGCTAAACAGCAACTTCGTACCCAAAGTCGAATGCAAACTCTTCCAAAACGAGGAAGTGAATCTGGGATCTCTGTCGGATACGATAGAAACTGGAATACCATGGAGTCGGACTATCTCTCGGATATACAGCTCTGCATACTGAACCATGGTGAAAGTCGTCTTAATAGGCAAGAAGTGCGCTGATTTGGTAAGACGATCTACAATCACCCAGATAGCATTCGATCCTCTGGCTGACCTCGGCAATCCGGTCACAAAGTCCATGGTAATGTTCTCCCACTTCCACTCGGGAATAGGAAGAGGCTTGAGCAAACCTGCTGGTCTCTGATGCTCGGCCTTCACTAACTGGCAAGTCAGGCACTCGGATACAAAACGCCTGATGTCCTTCTTCATCCTGGCCACCAATACAATAGCTGCAGATCTTTGTACATCTTCGTACTCCCAGGGTGAATGGAGTACGGGGACGTATGGGCCTCTGATAAGATGTCTGCTCGGATAGAATCACTGCTAGGAACCCATATCCTATCTCGGTATCTCACAATACCGTCGCTGACTGATACAAAACACTGCCCTTGCTTCATCTCTCTTCTTCCACTGTGCCAACTGCTCATCTGCTGCCTGACCGCTGCGAATACGGTCAATAAGAGAGGACTGGATAGTCAAGGTAGATAAACGAGGAACTCTACCTCGAGGGTAAGTCTCAAGATCAAACCTCTGCATCTCAATCTGAAGAGGTTTCTGATCGTCAAATGAGCCATCACTGCGACTTTCCTGCTCAAAGCATCCGCAACTACATTAGCTTTACCCGGGTGGTAGCTAATGTCACAATCGTAGTCTTTCACAAGCTCCAACCAACGCCTCTGACGCATGTTCAGCTCCTTCTGCGTAAAGAAATACTTGAGGCTCTTGGTCGGTAAAGATCTGACACTTCTCTCCATACAGATAGTGCCTCCAAATCTTCAAAGCAAAAACTACGGCCGCTAACTCCAGATCATGGGTAGGGTAATTCTTCTCGTGGATTTTCAGCTGTCGAGAAGCATACGCTATCACTCTCCCATGCTGCATCAAAACTGCACCTAAACCAAGCTTCGAAGCATCGGTATAAAGGACAAACTCACCGATCCTGACGGTACAGCCAAAACGGGTGCTGAGATAAGAGCTTGCTTCAAAGTATCGAAGCTCTTCTGACACTCCTCGCTCCACACAAACTTCACATTTTTCTTTGTCAGTGCTGTGAGTGGAACGGCAATGGAGAGAATCCCTGATGAATTTCCTGTAATATCCTGCTAGCCCAAGAAACTGCGGATCTCGATGCATTCTGAGGCACAACCCAATCTCTGACTGCTGCAACTTTCGCCGGGTCTACCTCAATGCCACTGCTAGAAACAATGTGGCCCAAGAACGCCACCTTCTCTAACCAGAATTCGCACTTACTGAACTTTGCGAATAGTTTGTGTTCTGCAATGTCTGCAACACTGTGGTCAGATGCCTGCTGTGCTCCTCCCGACTCTTGGAGTAGACGAGAATGTCATCTATGAACACTATCACAAACTGGTCGAGGTACGGCTGAAATACGCGATTCATTAGATCCATGAAGATCGCTGGCGCATTCGTCAGACCGAACGGCATCACTAGGAACTCGTAGTGGCCATAACGAGTCCTGAAAGCTGTCTTCGAGACATCAGCATCTCTCACCCTCAACTGGTGATAACCGGAACGCAGATCTATCTTGGAGAAAATCGAAGCTCCCTGCAACTGGTCAAACAGATCCTCAATCCTCGGCAGTGGGTATTTATTCTTCACTGTAACCCTGTTCAACTCCCGGTAGTCAATGCAAAGCCTCATCGAGCCATCCTTCTTTTTCACAAATAAGACTGGCGCGCCCCATGGAGAAAAGCTCGGGCGAATGAACTCCTTGTCGAGAAGTTCCTGGATCTGCTTCTTAAGCTCTGCCATCTCTGTCGGTGCTAGTCGGTATGGCGCTTTGGATATCGGAGCCGTACCTGGCATAAGCTCAATGGAAAACTCCACCTCTCTCTCTGGTGGCATACCAGAGACGTCTTCGGGAAAAACGTCTAAGAAATCTCTACAATCGGAACATCTGAGGCTGACTGGCTGGGTTCCTCGGGGACAGATAAAAAGGTTGCTAGAAATGCCCGACACCCTCTATGCATGAGCTTCCTAGCCTGAACATAAGGAATAATGCGCGGTAAAGGAAAGTACCTGTCCGGCTCAAATAAGAACTGCTCCATTCCAGGCGGTCGGACAAGAACGGATCTCCGCTGGAAGTCTATCAACACTCTGTTCCTCAATAGCCAGTCCATCCCTAGGATGATGTCAAATTCCGGCATCGGTAGCACAATCAGATCCGCATAAACAAGATTACCGTGCAGCTCAAGGTCTATATCTCGGATAACATTGGTGCTGCCATCTCCTCGCCTGACGGCAACACTACTGAAAAGGCTGTATCTAGCCCAATGGTCTGGATCTTGAGAAAGTTTGCAAAGACCTCCGAAATAAACGAGTGAGTGGCCCCTGAATCTATCAAGGCCTTGGTAGCGGAACCAGATATAAAAATTCTCCCTGTCAACAACATAGTCTCCGGGTTGGTTTCCGCGGCATGGAGAGCAAAAACTCTGCCTTGGGTAGGCAGATTCCTCTGAGGGCACTGCAGCAACATGTGGTCTGGACTGCCACACTTAAAACACTTTCCTGAGCCAGCCATACATGCTCCAGGATGGCGACGTGAGCACCTGGGACAGACTGGGTGCTCCTGAGTCCTCGGGGCTGGGCGTCCCCGCTGCTGCTGCTGCTGTGCTGCTGCTCGTTCCTGGGCGGTCCATGAAAAGGCCTCTTATTCTGCTGCTGATGCTGATGAGGAGGAGCGGTGCGGTGCCTGGACTGGGCGCTTGCCCTGGCGATCCCTCTCGATATCCCGCAGATCCTGCTCTGCGGCTAAGGCCTTGGAGACGGCAATCTCATAAGTAGCAGGGTCAGATACCCTAACATCCCGGCGCAAGATCGGCCGTAAACCCACCAGGAAGTGCATCAGCTTGGCTCTGGCATCATTCGCTATCAGGGGCACAAAGTGACAGCCCCTCTCGAACTTACGGATAAACTCCGTAACCGACATCCCCCTGTCTCAGACTCATGAACTCGGTGGTCAGCCTGGTGCGAACCTCCTCAGCAAAATACTTGGAGTAGAAAACCTCCGTAAAGCGGGTCCAAGAAAGTGTAGCCAATGTCAGGGCTACCGAAGCTCCTTCCCACCATAAGCGGGCGTCTCCAGTGAACAGGTAGGTGGCACATCGGACGTCGGTCTGCGTCCCCAGCTCCATAAAATCGAAGATAACCTCGAGGGATTTGATCCATCCCTCGGCAACCATGGGGTCAGATGCCCCAGAGAATTCCTTCGGGCGCATCTTCATGAATCGCTCATAACAGCCTCGGGCCCTGTCGGCCTGGCTGCGGCTGCGGCTACGGCTGCGGCATTGCCCCCCGCAAACTGTGCGAAGAACTGTGCCATCCCAGCTAACATCTGGGCACTCATGTCCGGTGGGGGCGGTGGAGGAGGTGGTAGGTCTCCCTCCGGTCTATGCTCCTCTCTGTCCTCTCGGCGAGGCTCCACCTCTCTGTTGCGCTCTAAAATGCGTCTAGGGGGCATACTGTTCCAACATAACCCATACGTAACTAACATGCATAATTCCATAATTTATTTTAAATGAACTCTGAAATACTGAAAATCTGGAAGCATGCTGACAAAATAATTCATGCTTAACTAAATGCTGAACAAAATGCTGAACTGAAAAACTTACAGACCAAAGGCGTGGCTTCGTGAGCTTCTCGCGGTCAGTAGTAGTGAAACCCTATACAGAACCACCGCTCTGATACCAACTGTGAAGGCCCTAACTCCTTTCTTGAAAATTTGCGGAAAATTAAAAATTTTCTTTTTAAAAGAACTTAAATGGCCTCATTCATAAAATCACTGGTGAATCAAGTTCAATATTTCAAAATATTGCAGCGGAAGAAAAAAAGTTTTGCCAAAACACATTTAAAAATATCCAACACTGATAAAATTGTTTGCGGAAAAAATAACAACTGCTGCTCTGAGGTCCTCGGGTGCCACTACTGCCGACCCAAGCTGGCTCACTGGTCCCCGCCCTCGGCCCTGGCCTCATCAGTACCTACAACAATCAAGTCTAGTGAGCCTAAAGACTCAGCATGCATAAATCGCAGGTAACGAGTAAAAATCTGAATTTAAAATATGCATGGATAAAATATCCTGTCCTGAGGCATACTGAAAATAATCTGTACTGAGCAATTATAATACGTGCATAACTGAACTGGAAATCACTGTAAAAATATTTGCTCCTTGGAGCCTGTACTGAAATAACTGGTAAAATTTTCTGTTGAGATTATGTTTTACGCCTGTGGCCACTGCACTAAGCTGAACTGATCGGTAACTGGCTACCGGGGAGGCTGAAACTGAACTGAGCTGGCCGGTCACTGGCGACCGGGTGGTACCATACTGAACTGATCGGTCACTGGCGACCGTATAAAATAACACTCCCACATAGTGAATGAACCACAAGCCATATCGCATAAATCTCAAAAATAATCATTTTCTATTTAATGCACGTAAAATAATTAACTGGCGTAATGAAAATTCCTGTAATTTTACCAACTGGATTGGATTGGATCGTTCCCAGGCTCGCTGCAACCTAACTGTGCCATGAAAAATATGCAATAGCTTAAACTGACCAACTATGCAATTTACGTTCAAAAGATGCGACTATGACGCCTAATGACTTCGCATTTAATCATGACTCCGAGCCAACCTGAACCGACACTGAACCGACGTATAGTCATGATTAAAATACGCTGAAAAATCATAAAATAATGTCCTAAAATGATAGGGTCGAAATCTAGGTGGAATGGAGGCCAAAACACGAAACGCTCTTTCGAGAGTCAATTTGGCACATTGCACCGTAAATTCTCGTACGACCTCAAAAATGATCCAAATGACGAACGGTCAAAAATGACCTTCCAACTCAATGAGGCACTGTCCAGTCCAAGGCCATGGGCTAAAAGCCAACCAAGAACTCAAACGAGCCTTCTGAAAGACACAGCAACTTGCTGTACAGCAGCTGCGCACTACAAGACTTGCATTGGTTTCGAGACTATCGGCCATTAGGGGCGTGAACCACCGACCAGAGACTCTTACCAACATCCCAAGGAATGATTTGAACCATGGCTAAGGGCCCTAGGCCAGCCACAATCCGCATCACACCAAACTTAACCGAAGGGTCCAACCGAGAGCAACGTGCATGCGTGTGTAGTGTTTATGCTATGATCGATGTCTTGCGTCGTTCCAGTGGCCATTTGATTGACCATGGCACGATCTAGACATCTAGGAGCATGATATGAACCGTGGCTAAGGGCCATAGGCCAACCAAGATCCACACAAGCAACCAAACGAACCATATGCTGAAAAGGAAGCCGAATGGGGAAAGGGGCTGTTCTTGTTGATTATTAAAAACCGATGAACCATGGACCAAGCCACCAAAAGGGCAACTTAGTCACGTCTTAGACATGCTAGGGAAGTGATCCAACCATGGCTAAGGCCCTTGGGGCAGCCAAGATCAGATCCAACCCTTGACAAAAACTGAATTTTCGAACTCAAGCACATGGGTTGCTGTCATTCTGAATTTCCAGCAAGCATGGGGCTGGTTTGAATGGACCAAATGGTCCTAATGCATCCTACTACATGTATACAAGCCGCCTTGGGAGCCTGGAGTCGATCCAATACCTGAAACTCACAAACCAAAAGAAACGTGAAGCTTGCCAAGGAAATCGAAATTCTGCATGTGTGTTCAAAATGTTTTGACATGTATCTCGGTTTTTCTTGCTAAAACATGATCATGTACTGAAAAATAAATGATAATATGACTTGATTGAGGTTTGAAAGAAATCTAGACATGCCTGGTTTCGTTTGAAAGAAAACGAAAAGAAGAGACGAGACGGCACGGAGGAGGAGCGCTTCTTGTCTACCTTTCTTGGCTCGATTTTTCTTGCCTTCCCTCTAGCTAAGACTCACGATTTTTCTACACTGAAAATGGATCTGAATATGAGGTTTTCGGTGGAGGAGGGGGAGTGATGGTTATGAAGGTGAGGAGAAGGGTGCACAAAAATAGGATCATATCAAGACCAAGTCCACTCCCCTTTTGAATTTGAATTTGAATTGATATCAAATGAGTTGGTGGATGCTTCTAGGAGGTGTGGCCGAAATTTGCTTGTTCTAGTCTAGGATATGTCCATTATTAATTAAATTGTGCTCCCAAAAATCCTAGAATTATCCTACAATTACATGCAAAGAATGGTCAAAGTTGATGAGTTGGAATTAATTCTAGCACTATGGGGGCCGAAAAATGCAATAAAATAAGGGAAATTGTTATCTAGTCAACTAATAATCCTTGAAAGCCTTACTAATCCTTTAAATAATTTAGTGAGCTAACCCCTTAATTAATAACTTAAATGAGTTCATTTCTTAATCACCTCAAATAATTAAATTAAATCCTCAAACCTCCTTTCTAACTTAAATGAACTTCTTGCTAGCTAAATTAACTTCTGGAAATATTTCTCGAATCTTAAATTCTATCTCAAAACTCCAACTCCGGTCCGGCCTCACTGAAATAACTGAAATGCTAAAAATCAAACTACTGAACTGAAATAATGAATAATTAACTTCAAATAAATGCATTTAAAATAATCATGCAATGAAGTCAATTAAATTTAAATCTAGAATTATGCATGGCTTATACGTCTACTGATTTATGGGTTCTACACATGTGTATATATATATATATATTACAAGCAATTCATTTATCAGAAAAGAAAGAAAGGAAACCAAGGGGAAAAAGCTCCAAGTTCCTTAGTGATAGAATTTGAACGTTACGCAAGATTCGTATGTTCGATTTTAAATATAATACAGCACCGAGTTCCTAGCGACGAATGCTACAACAGGACGTAAGTTTTATTGAATTCTGATATCGTTTGAAATTATGATATTTGGGGAATTGTGATTTGATGGTATTATGTGTTCTGGGTATATTGATCAGTATATAAGTGAAGTAAGATCGAAGAATGTACTGTTTATGTAATTGTATTATTTTAGGAAGTGATATGATTGAGATTGCGCAGATTTGATGTTATGACCGGTTATTTTTGAAGATTATGATTCGTATTGATATCGATTATGAGTTGTGGTATTATATCTGTGTTGAGATTGACGGGACTATCAAGACTATATTGTTATGCCGTCGAAACATCAATAGATTGATTTTGATCAGATTCAGTATTGTTTGAGATTGTATCATGATATCGTTGATATTGATCAGATTATGTTTGATTGGAGTATTGATCAGAACATGTTTTGAATTGAGTTATACATTGATACAGTGTATTCGATATTGTCATTTCAGATTGATATGGACATGTTTGAATTCGAGACTTCGACTTCGTCAGACCGAGAAGAGAAAGGTATAAATTGATGTTGATGCGGGATTGCACAACTCGAGTCCGATTCGACTTGAGTTTCCAAAAATCACATACTTCATCTATTGCATTGATATTTGCAATTGATGTGATTGCTATCTTTGGTCTATTGATTTATGTATTGAGTCATAGGCTGATACGCCTAGTCTTAGACGATTGATCTCGTGACAGAGGTACCCGACAGTGATAGAATCGTCACTGGGTCATTGCACATTGTCATAGAGGTTTGGCAGGATGTGACAGGGCTGATACGCCTAGATGATTGGCCGATATGCCAGGGCGGATGTGCCTAGTCTGTGACGGATAGGTCAAGACACCAGATGTTTGGCTATATAAAAGTGGATAGAATTGGAGTTTCTTCTATTACTGATGTTCGATATGGAAAGAGCAAAAGTCCATGAATAACAACGTGCCACCACCCCGATCGGGAGTGTAGGTGGGTGTATGTTCTATTCAGATCAAGATCCCTAGATTAGGATGAGTCGAGTCAGAGTCTATGAGTCACGGAGTGTGATTCAAAGTTTATATTGATTCATGTTTCTGATTTTGATACATGTTATGAATATCTGTTTCATGCTGTTATATTTTTTTATATGGAATGCATGTATACATGATTTATACTGGGAATGTAATTCTCACCGGAGTTATCCGGCTGTTGTCTTTTTGTATGTGTGCATGACAACAGGTGGGACAGAATCAGGATCAGAAAGAGGATGAGAGATGATAGTTAGCGTGGAGATCCGGGCCCAGAAGCAGAATAGGATTCAGCACTGGATGTATAAATGCTGAACCTAGTTGAGATAGAGACATGTAGTACATGACTTGTACTTTTATAAAAACATGTATATTAGATAGATTATTATTACGTTTTCGCATTTATATTTAAAAAGAAAAAAATTTAATCCCACTTTTCTTAATTGTTATATTTGACATTTAATGATTAAGACATGAATTAGCGTCCGGGTCCCCACAATAGTCAACACTGGAGCACTGGTTAATCTCTTCTTCAATTCGAGGAAACTGGACTCACACTCTTCTGACCAAACAAATGGTGCATTCTTCTGAGTCAACTGAGTAATCGGCTTAGCAATACTGGAAAAATCTTTAATAAATCGACGATAGTATCCTGTTAAACCCATAAAACTGCATATCTCTGGCACTGATGTCGGTCTAGGCCATCTGATCACTGCCTCAACTTTGCTGGGATCCACAGAAATGACATTTTCAGATATAATATGTCCAAAAAAAATCACTTGCTTTAGCCAAAACTCACATTTAGACAGTTTAGCATACAGTTTCTCTTTTCTCAGAATTCTCAATACAGTTCTCTGGTGCTCAGCATGAACAATCATATTCTTTGAGTAAATCAATATCATCAATAAATATAATCACGAAATCATCAAGATACTTCTGAAATACACGGTTCATCAAAACCCATAATACATCTGGACACTCGTTAAACCAAAAGGCATGATTATAATTAATATGGCCATACTTGGTTCTGAAAACTGTCTTTGAGATATCAGAATCTCTGACTCTCAGCTGATGAATCCCGATCTCAGATCGATCTTGGAATACGCAAAAGAACCCTGCAACTAATCAAATAAATCATCGATACGAGGCAAGGATATTTTATCTTTACCGTAGCCTTGTTCAGTTGTCGGTAGTCAATGCAGAGCCTCTTCGATCCGTTCTTCTTTCTGACAAATAATACTGGAGCACCCCATGGAGAAGAACACATCGGTCTAATGTAACCCTTGGCCAGTAGATCTTCTAGCTTATCTTTCAGTTCTTTCAATTCAATCGATGCCATTCTGTACAGAGCTCTAGAAATCGGAACTGTACTTGGTACCAATTCAATGCTGAAGTCTATCTCTCGAACTGGAGGCAAACCCCGGAATCTCATCTGGGAAGACATCAGCAAACTCACATACCACTGACAAATCTGCCAATGATGGCTCGACTTCAGTACATCTACTGAATACACAAGGAATCCCTCTGCTTCTTTCTGTAATAATCGAGTCAATGGATAACGCAGATATCAAAGAATTCTCGATCTAGAACCCTAACTGTAAAACTTCCACTCATCAGCTATATCAGGTCTTAATCTCACAATCTTCTGGGAAACAATCTACGGTAGCTCTGTACTTGGTCAGCATATCGATACCAATAATGCAATCAAAATCAGATAACCCAAGTACAATACAATCTAACTCAATCTCATGCCCGTCGTACTGTAGCATACAACGTTTCACAGAATTCACTGATATAAGACCTCTCCCCCAAAGGTGAAGAGAGAGATACTACAACAGATAATGACTCAACAGGCAACTGCATGAATCAATGCAATCGCTCAGAAATAAAGTGTGGGAGGCACCAGTATCAATCAATACATAAGCAGGATACCACATAAAGAACAGTTACCTGCAACAACATCATCAGGTGCTTCCTGTGCCTGTTCTTCAGTCAAAGCAAATACCCTAGCCTGCTGTCCTCGGAGGTTGGCTAACAGTCTATCTTCCTCCTTGCCTCTGCTTGCGACTGAGTAGTAGTCGGTGTCTGGAAGGAGTGAACAGCAGATGATCGTCTATCAGTCTGGGCCACTGATCCAGATGATTCTGCTCCCTGAGATATTTGGGAACCTCACTGTGGAGAAACTCAAGCAAAATGTCCCTGCTGTCTGCAGATATTGCAACTACCATATACTCCTTGGCATTGTTCTGTGGATGTCTCTCTCCGCAAGTTCTGCAATAACCTCCGGTATTACTCTGGCTCTGTCGTGAACCACTGGAGCTAGATGAAACTACTGCCAGGCCTCTTGAACTGTCTTCCTCTGGTTTCAATAATCTTTCTTTCCACTGCTGCCTACTGCCACTCTCAAATCTGGGAGGGGGTTGTGGCTGTTTCGGTGCTGGGGCAACATACGAACGCTCCTTTCTGCCTAATCAGGCCAACTTCAGCTCCTTTTGCTCTATCCAGGGCGTCAACAAAATTATTCGATCTCCCAGTGTTTACCATTGTAAAGATCTCAGGATTCAGCCCATTGATAAACTGATCAGCAACAGCTTCATCATTCTCAGCAACATGCGGAGCAAATCGTAACAAGATAGAGAACTTGGCTACATATTCTTAAATATTCAACTGACCCTGTCTTATATATGCAAACTCTGCACCCTTGTCTTTCCAGTACGATACTGGGAAAAATCTTTGATAAAATTCAATCTTAAAGATTTTCCAAGTAATAACTGTACCTCGATGCTCCAAAGCCCTCTTCGTCGTGAGCCACCAATTATTCGCAACATCATGCAACTGGTGCCCAATCAATCTGACTCTGCACTCATCTGTATAATCAAGTGAATCAAATAGCATCTCAATATCATCTAGCCAACTCTCACAGTCAACATAATTCTCTTTGCCCTTCAAAGTCGGCGGTTTGAACGACTGAAACCTTTTCAATAGGGTTTCCATAGGAGTTGCTGTGACATCCATCGGATTAGTCGCGGTACTACCCTGTTCTGGGACTCTTCGAGGAGGCATATCTTATTATCAAAATGGTTAACAACAATATACAACAAATCTGTTTCAGTCATCTTCTGATCATCTTAGTGCTGATCAAGAATCGGTTCTGATTCATTTTCAAGTCATACATGTTTCCAATCAAATCAGATATCAGGTAAACATGTATTAAGCAGTAAAACATGCTAGCACATTAAAATCAGTAAGAAACTCAGTCTACCCCGCTCAACTATCATCTAAATCAACCTAAGGAACCTACTGCTCTGATACCACCTGCTGTGGGGACCCGGATACTAATTCATCTTCTTATCATTATTAGGATCAAATGTAACAATTAAGTAAACTGGGTGTAAGGCTTGAGATTATTAGTCTTATTGAAGTGATACTCGGAAGATATGAGTATGGCATGACATGCAACGGGAAGTATTAAGTGAGATGAGATGAGGAAATATTCAAAATAGGACAGAACAGATGGCGCACATGCGCGAAGAAATGCGCGCACATGCACGACAATTCCAGAAGCATCGGCGCACATGCGCGAGATAAGGCGCGCATATGCGCGACACGTCCAGAGACATTGGAGCACATGCGCGAGATAAGGCGCGCATATGCGCGACACCTCCAGAAGCTTTGGCGCATATGCGCGAGATGAAGCGCGCATATGCGCGAGGTGTTAAGATTTGCATTGCCGAGACCAGTAGGTCTCGCGCATATGCGCGGGTGATGTCGCGCATATGCGCGAGACGTGTTGCTTGAAAATGATAACACTTGTCCTTGCCATGCAATATAAGGGATATGTGTCTTCTTTCCTTCCCATTTCAGCTGAGGAATACCGAGAAGCTCCAGAGAAATTCCTCAAAGCTTCAACTCTTTTAGGACTTTGATTTTACAAGATTCAATCATCCAAACGTTAATCCGATTTCGGTTTTGAGCTCCTCTCTTCAAGGGCTACAAGAGGATGTAAGTTTCATTCAATTCCTGCATGATTTGAGATATTGTGATTGAGGAAATTGTGAATTACACTAGATTATGTGTTCTTGTGAAGTTGGTGATCGTATATACTCGTAGTCGGATCGAAGAAATATTATTGTATGCAATTATTATGATTTTCAACATGTCTTGAATTGGAAATATGGAGGTTTCAGAATTGATATGAGTTTATAATGTATAGAGTATGAGGGATATGAGTTGATGATATTGATTCTTGTTGTGTGAGTTGATCGGTATCGAAATAATACGTCGTTATGCCGTCCAAAATGTACCGAGAATGAATATTGTTACGTACATGTATGGATTGAATAGAATGTTGATCTTGTATCTATTGAACATTACCATTTCAGATTCATTGTGCCTCACTTCGACTTCGAGACCTCGATATCGATAAAGGTTCAACAAGAAAGGTATAATTCATGTTTTGTTTGGGAAAGACACAACTCAAATGAGATTCAATTTGAGTTTCCCAACCAAATCACATACTAGAATTGTTGTTTATCTTTTGATATGAATTTGATTTGTTTATAGATATATATTCAAGCCTTTGAGATAGGAGAGTCATTGGCAGACTTGCCAAACTAGATGTTCGGGTGGTATCGACGCTTCGGATCAAATTCAATCCGATTGTAGACATTCGATACAGACAGGGCCGAAGTCTAGGAATAAGACGTACAGTTACCCTGATTGGGAGGGTAGGTAACAGACAGTGATGTCTTATTCACACCTAGGATCCCTAGAGTAGAGTCGAGTCGAGTCAAGACATGATTTGATTTGAATTACATGTTGATATAGATTGGTTTCATAGACTATGGAGCCCATTGTTATTGCTTTCACGCATGATTTATGATTATGTATTAGCATGCATACATGTTTTATACTGGGATATATTCTCACTGGAGTTCCGGCTGTTGTTATGTCTGTATGTGTGCACAACAACAGGTGGGGTAGGATCTGGGTCACGACAGAGATGAATCGAGATAGCGTGTTGACTACGGGCGCAGAAGATCACTAGTAGTTTGTACATTTGATATGTAATGTATTTAATTACTGGTTTGTAGAATATGGATAAAACAGACATGTATATTATGTTTGTGTAATAAAATAAATACGGACCTTGTGCTTGTTTATAGACATTTGAATTAATGTTAAAATGCAAAAATTTTACCCACGTTTTCTAACAACGATCCGATTAATCCCGTAAAGAACTGAGTTAGAGCCCGGGTCCCCACAACAGGTGGTATCAGAGCCATAGGTCCTTTAGACTAAGATAAGATAGGATGAGCGCTGTAGATCGAGTCTTCTTCCTTGTTTTTGATGTGCTAGCATGATTTAATGCTTTCCCTATTATATGTTGTATTGTATCTGAGTTGATTTACAGCACATAATTGTCGAGACTGAATCAGAACCGATTCTGGATCAGAGGTATATGATCAGAGGAGGACTGAGACAGATTGTATAGACTGTGTACTAATCTGTTTGATAATCAGATATGCCGCCTAGAAGAATACCACAACCAGCTGCAGGTCAAGTGCCGGAACAGGGTAGTACGTCCGGTACTCAGATGGACGTTACCTGCGACACCTATGGAGACCTTGTTGAAGAGGTTTCAATCATTCCATCCACCTACCTTGAAGGGCACGGAGAATGCAGTGGATTGTGAGAGCTGGCTAGACGATATAGAGATGTTGTTTGAATCTCTTGCTTATACCGACGAACAGAGAGTGAAGTTGATTAGGCATCAATTACGAGAAGTGGCAAAAAATTGGTGGCTTACAACGAAACGAGCCCTGGAGCATAGAGGTATCGATATTACTTGGAAAGTATTTAAAGATGAGTTTTATCAACGGTTCTTTCCAGTGTTGTATCGAAAAGATAAAGGGGCCGAATTTGCCAACTTGAAACAGGGGCAGTAGAACATAGAAGAGTATGTTGCCAAGTTTTCTTCTTTGCTCCGATTTGCGCCACACGTGGCAGGAAATGACGAAGCGGTCGCGGACCAGTTCATCAATGGTTTAAACCCTGATATTTTTACTTTGGTGAACACGGGACGACCCAATACCTTTTCTGATGCACTGAACAGAGCAAAAGGAGCAGAGGCTAGCTTGATCAGGCAGCGAGGAGCTTCTTATAGTGCTCAGAGTCAGAGACCGCCACAGGCCGCCGTCCAGTTTCCACCACCACCTCCTTGATTTGATAGTGGAAGCAGTAGTAGTGGCAAGAAGGATTTTTTGAAAGCTAAGGGTAAGCAGTTCAAGAGAGCTGAGAGCAGTTCGTCGAGCTCCAGCGGGCCACGACAGAGAGGTCCTGGCCAGAGTACAGATGTGACAGACGTGTATTGCACTACTTGTGGAGGCCGACATGCCACAGAGCAGTGTCAGGGAGTGATGGGCAGATGTAACATATGTAAGCAACAGGGACATTTCGCCAGAGTCTGTCCCCAGAGAGGCGCACAGAGATTTCAGAGTGCAGGGTCATCAGCATCAGTGACTCAGTCCGAGAGGCAAGTTTCGTCTGTCCATTCCTTCCAGCCCACGCCTCCACAGTCCCAACCTAGAGCCAGGGTGGCCAGACAGTGAGCCAACCTCCCAGACAACAGGCTCAGGTGTTTGCATTGACGGAGGAGCAAGCCCAAGATGCACCAGACGATGTGATTGCAGGTAACTGTTTCTTTGCGGGTATCCTGCATATGTATTGATAGATACAGGTGCATCACATACATTCGTATCAGAACGTTTTGCATTGACACATGAATTTCCTGTAGAGTCATTGTCTACTCTAGTGTCTATTTCTTCTCCGTTGGGAAGTGGTTTGATATCTGTGACTACAGTTAGAAATTGTATATTACAATTCGAGGGTCATGAGATTGACTTAGATTGCATTGTTCTTGGTTTGGCTGATTTTTATTGTATTGTTGGGATTGATATGCTAACAAAGTACAGAGCCACCGTAGACTGTTTCCACAAGATCGTCAAATTCAGACCTGAAATGGCAGAGGAGTGGAAATTCTATGGGAAGGGTTCCAGATCTCGGATTCCCTTAGTATCTGCTTTGACTATGAGGAGATTGTTGCAACAAGGAGCAGAAGGGTTCCTTATTTATTCAGTAGATTTATTGAAGCCGAGCTTGACGTTGGCAGATTTGCCAGTGGTTTGCGAATTGGCGGATGTATTCCCAGAGGAGATTCCAGGATTACCTCCAGCCCGAGAGGTAGATTTTAGCATTGATCTCATTCCAGGTACCGTTCCTATTTCGAGAGCTCCGTATAGGATGGCACCGATAGAGTTGAAAGAATTGAAAGCACAACTAGAAGATCTTCTAGCCAAGGGATATATCAGACCTAGTGTGCCTCCTTGGGGCGCACCAGTGCTATTTGTACGGAAGAAACACGGTTCTATGCGATTATGTATTGACTACCGGCAACTGAATAAGGCGACGGTAAAGAACAAGTACCCATTGCCTCGCATTGATGATTTATTTTATCAGTTGCAGGGATCATCTGTTTATTCCAAGATCGATTTGAGATCTGGATATCACCAGCTGCGAGTACGAGATATTGATATACCAAAGACAGCATTTCGAACCAGGTATGGACATTACGAATTTATTGTCATGCCTTTTGGTTTAACGAATGATCCAGCGGTGTTTATGGGACTGATGAACCGAGTCTTTCAGAGGTACTCTGATGAGTTTGTAATTGTTTTTATTGATGACATTCTGGTGTATTCTAAGAGTATGACTGAGCATGCCGATCATTTGAGAATTGTGTTGCAAATATTGAGAAATGAAAGATTATATGCTAAACTGTCAAAGTGTGAATTTTGGCTGAGACATGTTGTTTTCTTGGGTAATATCATGTGGGGACCCGGACGCTAATCATGTTCTTAATCATCATTGGGACTAATTAATCAATTATAATAAACAGGGTCTAAATTTTTTTTTAAAATAATGCGGAACGTAGTGACATAAAAACATATATACATCTCAGTATATAAAAGTATCAATTCTGTACCACATACATTTATTTAATTAAGGTTTAACAGCTAATATCAAGTGTCCAACCCTATCTCTAATCCAAGTCCGGAGCCGCCACTCTAATCACGATCTCTCTCTTTATCTCCGTGACCCTGAACCTGTCCCACCTGTTGTCGTGTACACATACAGACAAGACAACAGCCGGATAATTCCGGTGAGAATTTAATCCCTGTATAAATCACCGAAACATGCAATCATATAAACAAATATAAAGCATGTAACAGTTAACAGCAATATGTATCAAATCTGAAACATAACTAATATCAAACTATCGACAATACTCGTAGCTACACAATTCAGACTAGACTCAATCCTATTCTAGGGATCCCGATTTCCAGAAGTTGGCATTCCTATATCGACCAACAGTAATAGAAAAGACTCCAGTTCTATCCACGTCGATAAGGTATCGATCACCAGAAATAGAAAAAGGTCTAATTCTATCCACACCGATATGGTATCGATCACCAGTAATAGAAGGAACTCTAATTCTATCCACACCGATATAATATCGATCACCAGTAATAGAAGAAGCTCCAATTCTATTCACACTGATACGACATCGATCAACAGTAATAGAAGAAACCCAAATTCTATCCACATCGATAGCCAATCATCCGGTGACAGACTTTGGCACTATCGCCAATACACTATCTTGTGAAATCGTGCAATGTGCCCGTGGCGATCCCGCCACTATCAGGCACTTCTGTCACAAGATTACCCGTCTAATACCTGCTATCTATAAATCAAGAGAACAAGTACATCAATTAAAACAATGCAAATATCAATGCAACAAAATAAAGTATGTGATTTAGGGAAACTCAAGTCTAAACCGACTTAAGTCGATCTCCCGATACCACATTGACTTATACCTTTCGTTCGTAGTTTCGGTCTGCAATTCAAACTTTGTCAATCCCTCAATCTGGCAATGGCAATATCATAATATCATATTAATATACCGCTCAAACCAACTCCAATCTGATCAATAATTCAAAATCAACGGTATAACCGCACAATCCCGATATCCCGATCAATATAACATCACCAGATAATAATTCCCTCGACTAATAACCGATACCAATACAATCTGATATCATATCTCAATCAATTAACTTCAGAAATCATAACCATTCCATAATCAATCCGTTTCTTAATCTGACTTCGATTCTATGATGTCTAACATGTCCAGAACATCATATGAATTCCATGCAATTCTGACAATATCATAATTTCAAACATGTCAAAACGTAGTAAAACTTACGTCCAGTTGTAGCCTACGTCGATAGGATTACAGTACCGAAGTCGGATTTAAAATTAGACGGACGGATTTTGCACAATCGCGATCCTAAGATTCACGGACTATTTTCTCCAAGGTTTCCTTCGACTTTTTGTTTTTGAAGGATTAAACGTTTGTATATATATATATATATATACAATCATGCATGCATCAGGCAAATGGCGAACTCTACGCGCAACACGTCTTGCGCATATGCGCGACCTAAATCGGCGCATATGCGCGAGACCTTCTGGTCTTCGCACATTTCTTTTCGGCAGCTCGCGCATATGCGCGACACCTTCCGCGCATATGAGCGAGACTCTCTGGAGTTGTGATCGAACCTTTACACAGCTCGCGCATATGCGCGCCTTCCTGTCGCGCAGATGCGCGAGACCTTCTGTCCAATTCGCGCATGTGCGCCTGATGGTACTGTGCGGGTCTCATGTCGCGCATGTGCGCCGATGGTACTGTCCTCGCACATACATTTTCACACGTTACTTCAAATCGTGTCTCGGTTAATCCTTTCATCATCATATCAAATTATAAATCAATAATTACAGATTACTAGGATTAAATTTCCGGGCATTACATTTCTCCCCCCAAGATATGATTTCGTCCCCGAAATCATAGGCAATCCATCATATCAATAAGAAGTTATGTAATAAAACTGAACAGAAATTTACATCAGTGAAATAATGCTGGGAATTCTTGTCTCATATCTGATTCAGTCTCCCAAGTGGCTTCTTCAACGCCATGACGAGTCCATTGTACTTTCACCAACAGAATCATCTTCGTTCTGAGCTGTTTTTCTTTACGATCGATAATCCGAATCGGTTACTCGACATAACTCAATGTCTCATCCAGCTCGGTCTCGTCGGGTTAAAGTAACATGTGAATCATCAGGGAGATACTTCCGCAGCATTGATACATGGAAGACATCATGTATTCCAGATAATGAAGGCGGCAATGCTAGTCGATAGGCACGATCTCCTATCTTTTCAAGAATTTCATAAGGACCAACATATCGTGGAGACAATTTTCCTTTCTTCCCAAATCTAACCACACCTCTGAATGGAGAAATATTAAGGAATACTCGATCCCCTACCTCAATACCAACGGTCTACGTCGAAGGTTGGCATATTTGGCTTGTCGGTCCTGAGTTGCCTTCATTTTCTTCCGAATCAGTTTCACTTTTTCAGTCATATCTTTGATCATGTCAGGTCCAGTCTCAGGAACTTCAGAGATATCATCCCAATATAATGGGGATCTACATTTCTTTCCGTACAACGCTTCGAATGGTGCCATCTCAATACTCGTTTGATAGCTATTGTTGTACGAAAATTAGCAAAGAGGCAACGCATCTTGCCAATTAGTGCTAAAATCCAGCACTACAGCTCTCATCATATCTTCCAATGTCTGGATCGTACGCTCTGACTGTCCGTCAGTCTGTGGATGATATGCGGTACTCAGATGTAACTTAGTACCGAGAGCTTGCTGCAAACTCTGCCAGAAGTGCGAAGTAAAACGAGGATCACGGTCTGACACAATCGACTTCGGCACTCTGTGCAGTCTGACTACTTCCTTGACATAGATATCGGCCATCTGTTCATATCTATACGGCTTTTGTATGGAATAAAGCATGCTGATTTGGTCAATCGTCAATCACGACCCAAATCGCATCACAACCTCGGGAGGAACGTGGCAACTGTGTCACAAAATCCATGGAAATGTGATCCCATTTCCATTCAGGAATAGACAAACTCTGTAACAGTCCTCCAGGTTTCTTCCTTTCCAGCCTTCACCTGTTGGCAATTCAGACACTTGGCAACAAATTCAGTAACATCAGATTTCATCTGTTTCCACCAATACTGTGTCTTCAAATCATTATACATTTTCCTGCCACACGGATAAATGCTAAAACGACTGTTGTGCGCTTCTGACAGTATTCGCTGTCTTAATTCCGAAACATTCGGCACAACAAGACGATTATTCACATACAAAGTACCATTTTGAACCTGATATTCCGATCGATGTCCATCTCTGACCATAGCAATCGACTTCTGTATATTCTGATCAACTTTCTGAGCTGCTTTAATTTTCAAAATCAGCTCTGGTTCAGATTGAATAGTATATAATCTCATAGTTCTCCGATCTGTCTCAATACTAATCCAGACAACAGCAGTCTTCAATCAAATTTGAAATACCCATGGTCGATAAGGATAGAGAACATACCTTTCGACTTAGTGCATCAGCTGCTGCATTGGTTTTTCCTGGGTAGTATTTGATTTCACAATCAAAATCTTTCAATAAATCAAGCCATCTTCGCTGTCTCTTATTCAATTCGGACTGTGAAAACAGATATTTCAAGCTTTTGTGATCAGAATAGATCTCAAACTTCTCACCGTACAGATAATGTTGCCATATCTTCAATGCAAAGACAATGGCTGCCAATTCAAGATCATGAATTGGATAACGAGATTCATGGGGTTTCAGCTGTCTCGAGGCATAAGCAATCACATGCCCCCGCGGCATCAAAACACAACCCAATCCGCGGTGAGATGCATCGCAATAAACAACAAATCCACCAGTGCCTGAAGGAATCGTCAACACAGGAGCACTGGTCAATCTTTTCTTCAATTCGAGAAAACTGGTCTCACATTCCTCAGACCAAACGAATGGAGAATTCTTCTGAGTCAACTGTGTAATCGGTTTGGCAATACTCGAAAAATCTTTAATAAATCGTCGATAATATCCCGCCAAACCCATAAAACTGCGTATCTCTGGTACAGATGTCAGTCTCGGCCACGAAATCACTGCCTCAACCTTACTGGATCAACTGATATCCCGTCTCTGGATATAATATGCCCTAGAAATACCACCTGTTTCAACCAGAACTCGCATTTCGATAGTTTAGCATATAATTTCTCTGCCATCAAATTCGCAACAGAGTTCTTAAATGTTCAGCATGCTCCATCACATTCTTTGAATAGATCAAAATATCATCGATGAAAATAATCACAAAATCATCGAGATATTTCTGAAAGACGCGGTTCATTAATCCCATAAATACCGTGGTGCATTCGTCAAACCAAATGGCATGACAATAAATTCATAGTGTCCATACCTGGTTCTGAATGCTGTCTTTGAGATATCAGAATCCCTGACTCTCAGTTGATGGTATCCAGATCTCAGATAGATCTTGGAATACACCGAAGAACCCTGCAACTGATCAAATAATCATCAATACGAGGCAATGGATATTATTCTTTACCGTGGCCTTGTTCAGTTGCCGGTAGTCGATACAAAGTCTCATCGACCCATCCTTCTTCCTCACAAACAGTACTGGAGCACCCCAAGGAGATACACTCGGTCTGATATCCCTTGCCAGTAAATCCTTCAGCTGTTCTTCAACTCTTTCAACTCGATAGGTGCCATTCGGTACGGAGCCCTCGAATCGGAACTGTTCCCGCATCAACTCAATGCTGAAGTCTATCTCTCGAATCGGAGGCAATCCAGGAATCTCATCTGGAAAGACATCAGCAAACTCACACCACTGGAAAGTCCGCCAATGATGGGCTCGACTTCAGTAAATCAATTGAATATACCAGGAATCCATCGGCCCCTTTCTGCAATAATCGAGTCATATTTATTGCATATATCAAAGGAATTCTAGCTCGAGAACCCTTACCGTAATATTTCCACTCCTCAGCCATTTCAGGTCTGAATCGAACAATCTTGTGGAAACAATCGACTATAGCCGTGTACTTGGTCAACGTATCGATACTGATAATACAATCAAAGTCAGATACCCAAGCACAATACAGTCTAACTCAATTTCATGTCCATACTACAGTATACATGATCTAACAGATTTCACTGATATCAAACCCGTCCCCAAAGGAGAATAGATAGACACTACCGCAGATAACGACTCAATAGGCAAAGAATGCATCAAAGAAAATCGCTCAGATATAAATGTATGGGATGCACCAGTATCAATCAAAACATAAGCAGGATAACTAGAAATAAAACAGTTACCTACAACAACATCATCAGGTGCATCCTGTGCCTGTTCCTCGGTCAAAGCAAAAACTCAGGCCTGCTGTCTAGGAGGCTGGCCCACTGTCTAGCTTCCTCTGGCCTTAGCTGTGACTGAGTAGGCGGTGCTGGCTGGAGGAATGAACAGCAGCGGATCGTCTCCATGTCTGAGCCACTGATCTAGATGACTCAGCAGCCTGGGATCCCTGGGCACCTCTCTGGGGACACACTCGGGTGAAGTGTCCCTGCTGCTTACAAATGCGGCAGTTTCCGAACACTCCTCGGCACTGTTTTGTGGAATGCTTCCCTCCACAAGTGCTACAGTAAGGTCCTGTATAACTCTGGCCCTGACCAGTCTGTCTAGAGCCACTCGATCTGGATGAGCTACTTCCAGCTTTCTTGAATTTCTTCCCCGTAGCTTTCAGGAAGTCTTTCTTCCCACTACCACTGCCGCTCTCAAATCGAGGAGCTGGTGGAGGCATCTGTGATCTCGGTGCTGAAGATACAAACGAAGCCTCTTTCTGTCTCATCAGACCAGCTTCAGCTCCCATGGCTCGGTTCAAGGCATCAGTAAAGTTGTTTGGCCTCCCGGTATTCACCAAGGTAAAGATTTCAGGATTTAGGCCATTTTGAACTGGTCCGCAACGGCCTCATCATGTTCAGCTACTGGGGAGTAAATCGGAGCAGAGTAGAGAATTTGGCCACATATTCCTCAATGTTTAGCTGTCTCTGCCTCAAGTTTGCAAACTCGGCTCCCTTGTCCTTTCTATCGACACTGGAAAGAACCTTTGATAAAATTCATTTCTAAAGACATTCCAGGTAATATACCTCGTTGTTCCAAGGCCCGCTTTGTTGTGATCCACCAGTTCTTTACCACATCGTGTAACTGGTGCCCTATCAGTTTCACCCTTCTCATCAGTATAGTCCAAGAACTCAAACAACATCTCGATATCATCTAACCAACTCTCGCATTCCACTGAATTCTCCGTACCCTTCAGAGTGGGTGGATGGAATGACTTAAATCTCTTTAACAAGGTCTCCATTGGAGGCTGTAACGTCCATTGGAGGATTTGAAGTACTACCTTGTTCAGGTACTCTTCTCGGAGGCATATCTGATAATCAAAAGGATTAGTAATCCCAATACACAAATATGTTTCATTCCTCCTCCGATCACTTACTGCTGATCCAGAATCGGTGCTGATCCATTCTCAATAAGACATGTTTTCAAATCAAGTCAGATAAACAGATAAACATGCATTGTAAAGCAGTAAATCATGCTAGCAATCAAAAGCAGGAAATAAAACCTCAATCTACCCCGCTCACTAGTTCCTATCTCAGTCTCAAGGATCTATCGCTCTGATACCACCTGTTGTGGGAACCCGGACGCTAATCATGTTCTTAATCATCATTGGGACTAATTAATCAATTATAATAACAGGGTCAAATTTTTTTTTTTAAAATAATGCGGAACGTAGTGACATAAAAACATATATACATCTCAGTATATAAAAGTACCAATTCTGTACCACATACATTATTTAATTAAGGTTT
>NW_027460053.1:0-7500 GCF_025594145.1 Primulina tabacum
TTAATCGTTTTTCCCGGATGCGTTGACATTCCCCTTTTTTTCATTCTAGTTATTGACATCGGAAGGAGGGAAGAAGATTAGAGATAAATCAAATATCTGTGACTAATCCTTACCCCTCCCTTTTTTCTCTTTTTTCCTTTTATTTCTTCTTTTAGAATAAGGGACGAAAGAGAAAGAATAAATGTGTGTTCAACGTCTGCGAGACTCGGGTTTAGGTTCGAATTAAATAAATTAATAGGGAACGGGGGTGGGGTAGAGTAGAAAATGCGGGTCTAGGATAGATACACGATCTTTAACTGCAATACCGTGTTGGGATTGAAATATAGTTTCAATAGTTTACTTCTTTTTTACTACAGCTTTACTTGATTTATTATTACTTAAATTGAATTATTTTTATCTTTTAGTATGGATTTCAAGTAGAACTTCTCTTCTTTCCTTTTTCTTCGTTTCGAATGAAAAAAAAATGGAAGAGTTAAATAAATCAAAAATCAAAGGAGGTCATGGCCAAGAGGAAAGATGCACGAGGAACGGTGATTTTGAATGTACCGGTTGTATTCGAAATGGTGTTAAGAAGGCATCAACGGCATTTCCAGATATATTACTCAAAAGAACCGGCCACAATACCCCTAATCGATTAGAATTGAGAAAATTTGCCCCTATTGTTACAAACATATGATTCATGGGGAAATAAAGAAATAGATCGAACCAAGCCTTTGAAGGACAGGGGTAAAATCACGTTATATAGAAACATATTCATATTTAAATCATCCTATTTTGGGTTAAAATGACAATTCAGAATAGGATTTTCGGAATAAGAAAATAATAAATAAACTAAACAAACAAACCATGGATAAATCCAAGCGACCTTTCTTAGTCCAAGCGATCTTTCGTAGGCGTTTGCCCCCGATTGAATCGGGGGATCGAATTGATTATAGAAACATGAGTTTAATTAGTCGATTTATTAGTGAACAAGGAAAAATATTATCTAGGCGAGTGAATAGATTGACCTTGAAACAAACAACGATTAATTACTATTGCTATAAAACAAGCTCGTATTTATCTTTGTTACCCTTTCTCAATAATGAGAAACAATTTGAAAGAGCCGAGTCGACCGCTAGAACTACTAGTCTTAGAATCAGAAATAAATAGGCTTATTCTTGTTCACTTGAATCAGAATTCCAATCCGAACTCAAACCCGGATTGGTATTTTTTCGACAAATATGAGAATCCATATTTTCTTATCGGTGTTGTAAGAAAAAAACCGAATCGGAAAAAAAAAAGATTTTTTTTGTTGAACGTGTTCATTCGTTTTGACTACTTTAACAAACATATTTCTCCATAGTAATTTCGACTTCATCTCTTCCCGGAGTTCATTCTCCGGGGAACCTCGTTTAAATTTTCCGGTGTATTCTTTCCAATCTACTTCTTTTCTTCTTATTTCGTTGGAAATCGATAAAGACAATTCCTATTTGATATAGCTATTTGTGCTAGTATTTTACGATTCAGAAGCAACTGTCTCTTGTATAGATCATGTATTAATTTACTATAATATAGGATACTCGCGTTTCTCGAATTACTGCGTTTATCCGTGATCCACAAACGACGAAAATTTCTCTTTGCTTATCCCTATCCCGATGAGACGAAACTAAAGCTCTTATTTCTGTTGAGTAATAGTTCGAGTAAGTCTTGAATGAGCCCCTCGAAAGCTTGATGCAATAAAGAATTTTGTTCTACGTCTCCGAGCTATAATCCGCGTTAATTCTGGTCATTTAATAAAAAATACTTTGATAAATAACTAATTGATTTCCTTTCTTTCAGTTATTCTTTTCCCCTTTCCTGGTCTATTAATAATCAAACGAATTTTTCCAATGTATAAAAAAAAGATTCCAACGGCTTGGCTACTATAACCTTCCCAACCACGATTTTTTCTTTTTTGTAGGCATTTACTGCGAAATACGAAAGAAATAATAAATTTTCTTTTGCTAGGTGTCAAAAAAAATAGAGTCAATAAAAAAAAAAAATAAATATAAATTAAATGGATTAAAGAATAGTGGGTTCCATCGTTTCTATGGTTACTTCTTAAACGGTGAGGTCTCTCTATACACCGGAGCCTTTAACTTCATTTAATCAATGTTATTGAGAACTTGTATGGTTCACACCACGCTCCTTGGCTCTACCCTGAATTATCCAGTAATAGGTCTTTCACAATCAGACCCGCCTATAACAGTAACGGTATTAATTATGAAAGTAGCTGGGTAGCTGACCCTTGTAGTCCGTTCTTGACCGAGTGGGAACTTCATTTTTATGTTTTTTCATTTAAATTAAATAAGATTTCTTCCGCTTAATGGATAAATTTGCTACCAATGGAGAATGCTTATCATCTTAAATTCAGGTGATTAGATTTGCACCAACGGAAACCATAAACTTTAATACACAATATAAGCGATCAATTTGCTTATTTTTAGATAGTGAAGGGCGTTCCTTCTTCTATTCTATCCTATTCATAGGTACTGATCATTCATACTGGAAAGCGTTTTTCTTTCTTTTTTTGTGCCAGCTTATGATCTAAACGGTCGCACATACACCTAGTACATGTTCCTCGACGCTGAGGACATCCCCCAGAGCAGGGATTTCGTGACATTTCGAATTGGCTGTCTTGTATTTCTAATAAGTTGTTTAATAGTTGGCATGTTGAATCATATACTAATGGGCTGGTTTAGATTGATCCTAACCGGATGATATGAATTTTTTCTATTTAATATATAGAATAGAATAGTAAACTCGGAGATAAAATCTAAAATCACGGATTTGAACAAAATCCATCTTTTTTTCATTCAACTGCTACAAGATCAATAATTCCATAAGCTTGGGCTTCTGTTGCTGACATAAAAACGTCTCTTTCCAAGTCTTCAGATACAACCCATAATGGTTTGCCCGTCCTTTGTGCATAAACCCTTGTGATGGTTCGGTATTTTCAGCAGCTCTTCCGCTTCCAGGATAAATTCTCCCGTTTGCGCCTCATAAAAAGAAAGCAGCAGGTTGATGGATCATTACCCTGATGATACAAGGGTTTTCTATCTGGTGTGATGAAACGAACAGAAAAGAAAGATAAAGAATAATAGGAAAAAAGATAGAATTATATAACCGTACGGGCATCATCTTTGTGCATTGCATACGGCTCTAGAATCAAATTGTTTACCCTCCATTGAAGATTGAGAAAGATAAAAGAGAATTTATCAGCCCCAGATGGGTAAATGATCAAATTGCCACCCTTCCTTTCGTAGAAGTTCAAAAATGCTATAAAAAATACTATGATGGCTCCGTTGCTTTCTATTTTAAATGGATTATTTGTATATCTTTGATTGAGCAATCCCAAAGTTTCTTTTTTTATCCAAAAATATTTTTCGCGCTCTTTTTTTATAACAAAATATTGTTTAAGAGCCCTTCGGTGTGAAAAACAAAAGAGTTTGTGACGCTGGATTCGACTTCCGATAGATAATTGCACAATCGGAAATCCCGGTTATCTCATACTCCTCTCTCGATAGCCATTAATCGAATCTTTTGGCCACAAAGACCAATCCAAAAATTTTTCATATCCGAATTACGATTCGTGCCATGGCTAATTCTTACTTTATTCTTATCCTTAATATTCATCTGGCGACGGGCATCGTTTCTCTTTTTTTCTCAAATAAAAAACCTCATTGGCGCCCAGCGTGAGGGAATGCTAGACGTTTGGTAAGTTCTCCCGCAGCTAGGAGAAAGGATCCCATTGACGCAGCTAAGCCCATGCATTACTGTATGGACTTCTGGTCGCACAAATTGCATAGTATCATAAATCGCTAATCCGGCTATTACCCATCCGCCAGGAGAGTTTATAAACAAATACAGATCCTTAGTATCATCTTCGATACTGAGATATACCATAAGACCAATAAGTTGATTCGAGATCTCGCTATTAACGTCTTGGCCTAAAAAGAGTAATCTTTCTCGATAAAGTCGGTTGATTAGGGTAAAATTGCATCCCTTAAGAACCGTACGTGCACCTTTTGATGCATACGGTTCAAAGAAGATTGCGAAAAAATCAATGTATAGATTCCAGTCCTGTTTATTTTTGCCTATTCTTTTTTTTTGATAGCAGGTTTTTTCTAACTTCTAACGAAAGGACTTTTTCTTCGATTTTTTAATAAAGACGCGTTTTGGACTTTTTTTTCTTCCTTAGAATAGAAAAAAGTCATTAAATTAATCGAATTAACTTTTCATTGATGTATTATTTCATCAAGATTCAATCCAAACCACGATGGTATTTTCTTGTTCATGAATAGGTCTCTTTCATCTTTTTAGGTTTCTGCTCTACTCCGGGTAAAGATCTGCCCGATATTGATTTGCACATATAGGACAAATCTTCTGATCACCATTTCTTTTTTAGGACTTTTTCAATTAATTTAAAATCTTTCACCAAGTATTTAGTTTGAGATTCCCTCGTTTCCCAAATAGGATATCTTTACAAATAACAAAGAGGAACCCTTTATTCATACGCGCAGTAATCGTAGATATATTACCAATTGGGTTTTTTATAAACAGAGCCTGGATTTTTCATTTTTTTAGTCCAACCAAAGCCAACCATAAATTATTCTAATTGATAATAGTACTATGAATCCCCCCAAACAATGGATCTAATTGCATGCACTTCACGCTCCAATTTTTTGATGATTCCATTTTTATTTCTTGGGCGAAACAGAGGATATCTCGATCGGGGAAGAGAACGGGGAAATCCCATATGACCCCATATTTATGACAAGTCGCACTATACGTCAACCCAAGATGCATCTTCCTCTCCAGGAATTCGGAAAGGTACTTTTGGAACACCAATAGGCATGTATTAAAAGAAAAAAGAACTAAATACTCTATTTCACTTTGATATGAAAACGTAACAATAGGGTTTTATTGTCTTTATAATATTGGCTTTATCATAATTAATTTTATCCATAGATTAGAAAAATTCAAAAATAAAGACAAAATAAATAAAGGAATTTTTTGACGAATAAGTTCTTTTGAAGATAAATTAAGGATGGACGCGTTTAATCATTGAAAATGGTATCAACCCCCCGTTGCGTATTGGTACTTATCGAGTATAGAATAAACCTGCTTCTCTTTGTTCCTACGAACAGAATTGTTCAATTATTATGAACAGAATAGAATAAATATTAACCTAACGCTTCCCTTGTTAGGAAATAATCCCTTGAACAAGGGAGGTCCATAGGATAGTCATAGTATAGTCTTTTACAATGCAATAAAGTTACGCATGTCCGTTTGTCTTTGCGAAAGGGGTATTTTCTATGGGTTTGCCTTGGTATCGTGTTCATACCGTTGTATTGAATGATCCCGGCCGGTTGATTTCCGTTCATATAATGCATACAGCTCTGGTTGCTGGTTGGGCGGGCTCGATGGCTCTGTATGAATTAGCAGTTTTTGATCCTTCTGACCCTGTTCTTGATCCAATGTGGAGACAGGGTATGTTCGTTATACCCTTCATGACTCGTTTAGGAATAACCAACTCATGGGGAGGTTGGAGTATCACAGGAGGGACTGTAACGAATCCGGGGATTTGGAGTTACGAAGGTGTGGCAGGGGCACATATTGTATTTTCTGGCTTATGCTTTTTGGCAACTATCTGGCATTGGGTTTATTGGGATCTAGAAATATTTTGTGATGAACGTACAGGAAAACCTTCTTTGGATTTGCCCAAGATCTTTGGAATTCATTTATTTCTATCCGGGGTGGCTTGCTTTGGTTTTGGTGCATTTCATGTAACAGGCTTGTATGGTCCTGGAATATGGGTGTCCGATCCTTATGGACTAACGGGAAAAGTACAACCTGTAAATCCATCATGGGGCGCGGAAGGTTTTGATCCTTTTGTTCCGGGAGGAATAGCTTCTCATCATATTGCAGCGGGTACGTTGGGAATATTAGCGGGTCTATTCCATCTTAGTGTCCGACCACCGCAACGTCTATATAAAGGATTGCGTATGGGAAATATTGAAACCGTGCTCTCCAGTAGTATCGCGGCTGTCTTTTTTGCAGCTTTTGTTGTTGCTGGAACTATGTGGTATGGTTCAGCAACTACCCCTGTCGAATTATTTGGTCCCACTCGTTATCAATGGGATCAGGGGTACTTCCAGCAAGAGATATATCGAAGAGTTAGTGCTGGGCTAGCAGAAAATCAAAGTTTATCAGAAGCCTGGTCTAAAATTCCTGAAAAATTAGCCTTTTATGATTATATCGGCAATAATCCGGCAAAAGGAGGGTTATTCAGGGCAGGTTCAATGGATAACGGAGATGGAATAGCGATTGGATGGTTAGGACACCCTATCTTTCGAGATAAAGAGGGGCGTGAGCTTTTTGTACGTCGTATGCCTACTTTTTTTGAAACATTTCCAGTCGTTTTGGTAGACGGCGATGGAATTGTTAGAGCTGATGTTCCTTTTAGAAGGGCAGAATCTAAGTATAGTGTTGAACAAGTAGGTGTAACCGTTGAGTTCTATGGCGGCGAACTCAATGGAGTCAGTTATAGTGACCCTGCTGCTGTAAAAAAATATGCTAGACGCGCTCAATTGGGTGAAATTTTTGAATTAGATCGTGCAACTTTGAAATCCGATGGTGTTTTTCGTAGCAGTCCAAGGGGGTGGTTTACTTTTGGGCATGCTTCGTTTGCTTTGCTCTTCTTCTTCGGACACATTTGGCATGGTGCTAGAACCTTGTTCAGAGATGTTTTTGCTGGTATTGACCCAGATTTGGATGCTCAAGTAGAGTTTGGAGCATTCCAAAAACTTGGGGATCCAACTACAAGAAGATAGGTAGTCTGATACAAAACTGCTTTGGTATCTTTCAGCTTTATTTTATTTTTGAAGCGAATTTAACATAGAGTACGAGAGTGGATTTGAATCAACGCTTTTTAGGCTCTTGCTCTTTCGAGATTATTCCCAAAAAGAAAAATAAAAAATAAACAGGTATGGAAGCTATAATTGTAAACCAGGATCGAATCTATGGAAGCATTGGTTTATACATTCCTTTTAGTCTCGACTCTAGGGATAATTTTTTTCGCTATCTTTTTTCGAGAACCACCTAAAGTTCCAACTAAAAAGTGAAATTCTTTTTCATTATCTCAATTGAAGTAACGAGCCTCCCCAACATGGGGAGGCTCGTTACTTCAATTAGTCCCCATGTTCCTCGAATGGATCTCTTAGTTGTTGAGAAGGTTGCCCAAAAGCGGTATATAAGGCATACCCCGTAAAACTTACAAGTAAACCAGATATAAAGATGGCGACTAGGGTTGCTGTTTCCATTATAATTATATAATTTCAAGACCCCAACGGATTATCATAAGATCGTTTATTTACAACGGAATGTTATACAAAGTCAACAGATCTCAATGAATACAATAAGATTTATGGCTACACAAACTGTTGAGAACAGTTCTAGATCGGGCCCAAGACGAACTAC
>NW_027460053.1:12500-15000 GCF_025594145.1 Primulina tabacum
TCTTGGTAGAAAATAAGTTTCTTGAAATTTTTCATCTTGAGTCGTATTGAATAAAAAGCACCTAATCTTTCGAATCCTTGTTTCGGAGTCGATAAATTATACGTCCTCTCGTTGAATCATAACGACTTACTTCAATTTTTACTTTATCGCCTGGCAATATCCGTATAAAACTACGTCGGATCTTTCCTGAAACATAACCTAGAATCAGATCTTCATTATCTAACCGAACCCGGAACATGCCGTTGGGAAGTGATTCAGTAATTAAACCTTCATGAATCCATTTTTGTTCTTTCATTCCAGGTAAAGCCCCCTTGAAGTATCAACTAATGTACGAGAAACGCTATTAGACAACTTCTTTTTTTTACAAATAGAAAGAGAGTCGTTGGATATTAAACGGATTACCATATAGAACACAACAACTCTCCGCCAATTCTTTCTAGTCGAGCTTCCCGGTCTGTCATTATACCTCGAGAAGTAGAAAGAATTACAATCCCCATCCCACCTAAAATTCTAGGAATTCGTTGAGAGTTAGAATATATTCGTAAACCAGGTCGGCCAATCCGTTTTAAATTTAAAAAATTTCTATAGGGTCTTTTCCTATTCCTTCTATGTCGCAGGGTTTAAAACCAAAAAATATTTGTTTTTTTCTTGATGTTTTCTGACGTTTTCGATAAAACCTTCGCGGAAAAGTATTTTAACAATATTTTCGGTAATATTAGTAGATGCTATACGAACAACTCGTTTTTTATCCATATCAGCATTTCGTATAGAGGTTATTATCTCAGAAATAGTGTCCCTACCCATGATGAACTAAAATGATTGATGTCTCAAAATTGGATATAATTAACATGTTTTTCTTTTTTTTATTGGTTTATGAATATGAAGTTGAAAGGTATATACGTGAGACACAATCTAGGAATTAATCTAGTTCTTAATTTATTTCTTTATAAAGATTTCACGATCTCTTTTTATTTTATAATACCTCGGGAGCTAATGAAACTATTTTAGTAAAATTTAATTGTCTCAATTCCCGAGGAATTGCACCAAAGATTCTAGTTCCTTTTGGATTTCCTTCTTGATCAATCACAACTGCGGCATTGTCATCATATCGTATTATCATACCGTGTCACGTTTAAGTTCTTTACAGGTACGAACAATTACAGCTCTGACTACTTCTGATTTTTCTAGGGACATGTTTGGTAATGCTTCTTTGATCACAGCAACAATAACGTCACCAATATGAGCATATCGACGATTGCTAGCTCCTATGATTCGAATACACATCAATTCTCGAGCCCCGCTGTTATCCGCTACATTTAAATAAGTCTGAGGTTGAATCATATCAATTTTTAGTCTATTCTTCCAATTCAAAGGATGAAGAAAATAAAAGAAATATTGTTTGTCCAAAAAAAGAGACCTGTGTGGTCTTTTTTCATCCCTAAAGACTCATTTTCTGTGGGTTCTTTTTTTTATCCCGAACTAATAAATTGAGTTCGTATAGGCATTTTCGATGCTGCTGTTAAAATAGCCCTTTTAGCTATATTTTCAGTTACTCCACCTATTTCATATAGTATTCGACCCGATTAACAACTGCTACCCAATATTCGGGGGATCCTTTCCCTGAACCCATACGTGTTTCAGCAGGTCTTATGGTAATTGGCTTGTCTGGAAATATGCGTACCCATATTTTTCCCCCACGGCGTGCATTTCGTGTCATTGCTCGTCGACCGGCTTCGATTTGTCTAGATGTGATCCAAGCAGGTTCAAGTGCCTGAAGAGCATATTTACCGAAACAATACGATTACCTCGATAAGCCATTCCCTTCATTCTTCCTCTATGTTGTTTACGGAATCTAGTTCTTTTGGGGTTATAGTTGATGGGTGTTTTGGAATTCCATCTCTACTACAGAACTGGACGTGAGAGTTTCTTCTCATTCAGCTCCTCGCGAATAAAAGGCTTCAAAATGGAATTTCACTTAGATTTTAATCTATATTTCACTTAGATTTTAATCTATATTAAATAGATATTCACATTTTTTTTTTAAATTTATAAAAAAATAAAGTTTTCGCGGGCGAATATTTACTCTTGCAATCTCTATTTCCGCGCTAGGACTTGTTCATGACTTCTCAGAATAGATGAATAGATTTCCGGTTCATTTCGCCGTCCCGACTAGCGAATCATTAAGATTCATTTGTTCAATAAAATCTTTTGCGTTCACAGGTTCCATCGTTCCCATCGCCTCGTACTTAATGGTTAGGTCCGAATTTGCAATGGAGCTAATAATCCAATTTATTCTTGAGTCAACCTTCTTAGTCTTTATTGGCTCGAAGCTCTTGATTTCTTTCTTCTGATTCGTTTAATATTTAGTTCATTATGGATGAATCAACTAGTATTGATGCTTTATTACACTGTTTTTTTGAGAGGACTTATACATAGACCTTACATATTGGAATTCTATAGCAATATTGATATTCTTTTCTCTCTTTCTCTCATCCTTCCG
>NW_027460054.1:0-33509 GCF_025594145.1 Primulina tabacum
ACAGCAACTTGCTGTAAATTTCCAGCAGCTACACACCCGTGTAACTTGTGTTGTTTTCGAGACTACCGGCCATTGGGGCGTGAACCACCAACCAGAGACTCTTACCAACATCCCAAGGAATGATTTGAACCATGTCTAAGGGCCCTAGGCCAGCCACAATCCGCATCACACCATAACTCAACCGAAGGGTCCAACCGAGAGCCAACGTGCATGCGTGTGTAGTGTTTTGCTTAGATCGATGTCTTGCGTCGTTCCAGTGGCCATTTGATTGACCATGGCACGATCTAGACATCTAGGAGCATGATATGAACCGTGGCTAAGGGCCATAGGCCAACCAAGATCCATACCAAGCAACAAAAGAAACGAAACCATATGCTGAAAAATGGAAGGGGCCGAATGGGGAAAGGGGCTGTTCTTGTTGATTATTTAAAAACCGATGAGCCATGGACCTAGCCACCAAAAGGGCGACTTAGTCACGTCTTAGAAATGCTAGGGGAGTGATCCAACCATGGCTAAGAGCCCTTAGGGCAGTCAAGATCAGATCCAACCCCTTGGCAACCAAACTGAAAATTTCGAACTCAAAAAGGGACACAAATGGTGTTGCTGTCATTTCTTGCTTTCCAGCGAACATGGGCTGAAATCGATGGACAAATGTGGTCTAATGCATCCTATTACATGTTATAAGTCGCCTTGGGAGCCTGGAGTCGAACCAATCACCTGAAACTCACAACCAAGAAAACGTGAAGCTTGCCAAGGAAAAACGAAAAATTCTGCATGTGTTGTTCCAAAATGTTTTGACATGTATCTCGGTTTTTTCTTGAATAAACATGATCATGTACTGAAAAATAAATGATAATATGACTTGATTGAGGTTGAAAGAAATCTAGACAAGCCTGGTTTCGTTTCGAAAGAAAACGAACGAAACGACGACGACGCGGCACGGAGGAGATGGAACACTTCTCTTGTTCTTTCTAGTTCTCGATTTTTCTCCCCTTTCTCCCTAGCTATTTATTCGCGTTTTTTCTACTGAAAAGGGGTCTGATTTCGGTGGGGAGGAAGTGTGATGGAGTGGTTATGAGGGGTGAGGAGGATGGTGCAAGATATAAGGATCATATCAAGACCAAGTCTTCATGCATTTGAATTTTTAATTTTGAATTGCTATCAAATGATCTCTTGGGTGATTCTAGAGTATAGTGGCCGATTTTATCAAGCCAAATAAGGGTTAGGATAGTGGTCTAGTATTAATTAATTAAGGTGGAAAAATATCTAAAAGAATTAGCATGCTAATAAACCAGAATGGGTCAAAGGTGTTGGCAAGTCCTAGTTTGTTCTTCTAGGTTGTGGCCGAAATGCATGATAACTGGTAGGGGAAAATTGATTATCTAGTAATTAATAACCCTTAAAAGCCTTACTAATCCTTTAATTAATTTAGTGAGCTAACCCCTTAATTAAATAACTTAAATGAGTTCATTTCTTAATCACCTCACATAATTAAATTAAATCCTCAAACCTCCCTTACTAACTTAAATGAACTTACTTGCTAGTTTAAAATAACTTCTGGAAATATTTTTCTGGATCTTAAATTCTATCTCAAAACTCCAACTCCGGTCCGGCCTCACTGAAATAACTGAAATGCTAAGAAATCAAACTACTGAACTGAAATAATAAATAATTAACTTCAAACAAATGCATTTAAAATAATTATGCAATGAAGTTAATTAAATTTAAAAATCTAGAATTATGCATGGCTATTACGTCTACTGATTTACGAGTTCTACAATCCTTCCCCCCTTAAAATAAGTTTCGTCCTCGAAATTAGAACTCACCGAATAACTCAGGGTATCGACTTCTCATCTCCGGCTCAGACTCCCACGTAGCTTCCTCCTCTGAATGGTTGAGCCATTTCACTTTGACCTCGCTCAACAAGCTTGTTCCGAAGTTTCTTCTCCTGTCTGTCTAGGATCTGCACGGGTCTCTCCTCATAAGATAAGTTCGGAGTAAGCTGCAACGGCTCGAAATTCAGCACATGCGAAGTAGTTTGCCATATACTTCCTCAGCATGGAGACGTGAAAGACATTTTGTACTCCGGCCAGATTTGGCGGAAGAGCCACACGATACGCTAGCGTCCCAACTCTGTCGAGGATCTCAAACGGTCCAATGAATCTCGGACTGAGCTTCCCTTTCTTGCCAATCTCATGACACCCTTCATAGGTGCCACTTTCACGAAGACATGATCGCCCACTGCAAACTCTAACTCTCTCCTCCGCTGATCGGTATAACTCTTCTGTCGGCTCTGAGCAGTCCTCATCCTATCACGGATCTTGACTACTACATCTGCTGCCTGCTGAACAATCTCTGGACCCAACTCTGCTCTCTCTCCTACTTCATCCAATGAAGAGGAGATCTACACTTGCGGCCATACAGCGCTTCATACGGAGCCATAGTCGAATGCAAACTCTTCCAAAACGAGGAAGTGAATCTGGGATCTCTGTCGGATACGATAGAAACTGGAATACCATGGAGTCGGACTATCTCTCGGATATACAGCTCTGCATACTGAACCATGGTGAAAGTCGTCTTAATAGGCAAGAAGTGCGCTGATTTGGTAAGACGATCTACAATCACCCAGATAGCATTCGATCCTCTGGCTGACCTCGGCAATCCGGTCACAAAGTCCATGGTAATGTTCTCCCACTTCCACTCGGGAATAGGAAGAGGCTTGGGCAAACCTGCTGGTCTCTGATGCTCGGCCTTCACTAACTGGCAAGTCAGGCACTCGGATAAAAAACGCCTGATGTCCTTCTTCATCCTTGGCCACCAAGACAATAGCTGCAGATCTTTGTACATCTTCGTATTCCCAGGGTGAATGGAGTACGGGGACGTATGGGCCTCTGATAAGATGTCTGCTCGGATAGAATCACCGCTAGGAACCCATATCCTATCTCGGTATCTCACAATACCGTCGCTAACTGTATACAAAACACTGCCCTTGGCTTCATCTCTCTTCTTCCACTGTGCCAACTGCTCATCTGCTGCCTGACCGCTGCGAATACGGTCAGTAAGAGAGGACTGGATAGTCAAGGTAGATAAACGAGGAACTCAACTTCGCGGATAAGTCTCAAGATCGAACTTCTGCCTCTCAATCTAAAGAGGTTTCTGAATCGTCAAGTGTGACAACCTCGACCCGTTACAATAACAGTAGCAGCGGAATTTAAAATTTTCTTATAAAATGAAGGAAGATTTCAAAATACATCACCATAAAATGTTTAAAAGTAAATAAATGATCATTCAAATGATATAACAAAATACAAAATATCATTCCTATGATCATGATCCAAAAATACTTGCAAAATAACATCTTCCTTCCAACTTCGTATGCATATGACTCCGGGCCACAATCAACGTCCTGGTCCGTCGCTCTTATCTGCATCACATGAATAACTGAAATGAGTATAAAACTCAGCAAGTGGAACTCTTACATAGCAATGATACATAGTATAATCTGTAAAACATGGCTTTGAAAACATAAAATACCATCAACTCTGAAACATGTATATCGTAGCAATAGCATAACAATGAGATGGTATTTCTCTTTACTATGGTGGATTGATATCAATAGTAACTCTGTCTGTGGTGCTCTTATCCCATCGATATAAATCGACAACTCTGAGGGATATAAGCCTATGGTCGTTGATCAACTAATTGCATGCAATCTCTGACTATGTATCTATCAATACATAAAACATTTAAACTCTTTCTTTAACACATTTCATCAAACACTTTGATAATCTTTCTCTTTTGTATTCCCTTCTCAAGTTGAGACATCAATTGCCTCCACAATATACAACAAAGGTATCAATACATAATAGTGAATCAAATGAAGGGAATACACAATAAAACCTTTGAAACACAATACATATATAATCATGTGAGCACAAGAATGAAATTACACTTACAAACCACAAGAACACCTTGAATCTATAATCTTGGTACAAAACCTACAACAATAAGCCATGTATTGAACCATCAACAACTCAATAATCATAAACCCATATCAATTAATCCATAAAATCAACACATCACCAAACCCATGATTTCTCCCAACTCCAAAACCAAGAATAAACTAAACCAAAAGCTTACCTTAGCTTCCTTGATCCAAAATAATCTTGCTCTCAACACAAATAACTAACAAGAAGTTTGGATTAAAGAAAAGAAAGGAGAGAAATTGGAACCCTAGTCTCCCAAGAGAAGAAGAAACGAAAAGGAGGAGTAGAAATGAGGAAAAATGAGACCAACTCTTGCATTAAAACACTTAAAATACGAAAACACGTTTTTAAAAAATCGCTGGCCGCTCGGGCGGACATCTTTTTCCGCCCGAGCGCAGAACTCTCGGCCAAACACAATATTTTCGAACAAGGCCCCCCCGGGCGCACAAACATTCCCGCCCGGGCGTGCACTCTGCGCACTATCACTCCAAAGATCGCTTCTGAAACGCCACTTCCCTTCATAATTTGGAAAAGTAGTAAACTAAAAAGTTGTAGCTCTATGTCTTATCTTGAATCCCTCAAAATTTCAGATCCATTGGACGTCTGAGTAAAACGTTATGCCCATTCTCCCAACATGTGTCACTGGAGGAACGTCGAAACACACGAAACACTTCGGGGCACTTTTGGCTTACCATCCACAATGATTTGAACAAAACTCAAAATAAGAAAGTTACACCTCTATGTCTTATCTTTCTAATGGAAAATGCCTCACCTCATTTGGATCAATATACAATTTATCATGAATTTAATCGTAACGCCGCTACAAAAGCACTACACATCATCTATATAACCAACCATACTATAAATCATAAATCGAAACTCTTAACATCCAAACTATACCTAAACTTGACCAAGTAGTCAATAAACTTATGAAAACTTAAACCCGTACTGTACACCAGGCTTGGCTATTACAATCTCCCCTCCTTAGAGGAATTTCGTCCTCGAGATTGACGTCACTGCACGAACAACTCAGGATACTTCTCTCTTCAATCAAATGATTCCTCCAAAGGACTTTAACGATGCCGATATCTTTGTTTCTCAAAACTTTAACTTTGCGGTCCAGTATCTTAACCGGAATCTCTTGGTACGTCAAATTCGGCGTCAAGTCCAATGGCTCGTGGCGAAGAACATGGGAAGGATTCGCAATATACTTCCTGAGCATCGATACGTGAAAAATATTATGGACTCTGTCAAGATCTGGCGGTAGGGCTAATCTATAAACTCGATCACCAAATCTATCCAAGATCTCAAATGGACCAATAAATCTCGGACTCAACTTTCCCTTCTTGCCAAACCGCATCACACCCTTAAGAGGTGCTATCTTCAAAAACACATGGTCGCCAACCTCAAACTGCAACGGCCTACGACGCACATCTGCATAGCTCTTCTGTCTCGACTGCGCTGTCTTCATCCTCTCTCTAATAACAGCAACTACATCAGCAGTCTGTTGGACCAACTCTGGACCCAACATCTTCCTCTCACCAATCTCATCCCAATACAAGGGAGATCTACACTTCCTGCCATAAAGTGCTTTGTACGGTGCCATCCCAATCGTCGCCTGGTAACTGTTATTGTACGTGAACTCCACAAGAGGCAATTAGAATCCTAGCTACCAGAATAATCAATAGTGCAAGCTCTGAGCATATCCTCTAGAATCTGAATAACTCTCTTTGATTGACCGTCGCTCTGAGGGTGATATGTTGTACTGAAAGCTAACCGTGAACCCATAGCTCTGTGCAAACTCTTCCAAAACTCTGAGGTAAATCTAGGGTCACGATCAGACACAATCGACACAGGGACACCGTGAAGTCTAACAATCTCTGCTATATAATCCTCGGCATACTGGTTAATGGAATACGTCGTCTTGACTGGGAGAAAATACGCTGACTTGGTCAATCGATCCACAATAACCCAAATAGAATTAAAACCCTTCTGCGTCCTTGGAAGACCAGTCACGAAGTCCATCGTAATATGCTCCCATTTCCACTGAGGAATCGGCAGTGATAGCAATGTCCCAGCAGGTCTCTGGTGCTCAATCTTCACCTGCTGACAAGTTAGGCACTGAGAAATAAATATGGCAATATCTTTCTTCATACCTGGCCACCAGTAGAGTCTATGAAGATCCTGATACATCTTGGTGCTGCCTGGATGTATCGAATATGGTGCGGTATGTGCCTCTGTCAAGACGTCTCGTCGAATATCATCGCCAATAGAAACACAAATACGGCCTCTGAAAGTCACCAAACCATCTCCATTCACCCCAAACTCTGAGTTACCTTTCTCCTCTGCTCTAGCTCTCATCTCTGTCAAGTGAACATCTACTGTCTGCTCTCTACGGATCCTGTCCGACAATGTAGCCCGAATGACCAACGCTGAAAGGCGAGCAATGGCTCCAGGGACTACCAAAGAAATCTCCTCTCGCTGCAAGTCCAACAACAACGGCTTCTGAATCATCAAACTCAAAGAAGAACTCGATTTACGGCTCAAAGCATCTGCTACAACATTTGCTTTCCCTGGGTGGTAACTAATCGTCACATCATAATCTTGACAAGCTCTAACCACCTCCTCTGTCGCATATTGAGCTCTTTCTGAGAGAACAAATACTTCAAACTCTTGTGGTCCGTGAAAATTTCACACTTTTCGCCATATAAGTAATGTCTCCAAATCTTCAAGGCGAAAACCACAGCTGCTAGCAACAAATCATGCGTCGGATAATTCTTCTCAGTCTTTCAACTTGCAAGAAGCATAGGCAATGACCTTACCACGCTGCATCAACACTGCACCAAGACCCTTCTTCGATGCATCGGTGTACACAACAAAATCCTCTGAACCATTGGGCAATGAAAGAACAGGAGCTGTCGTCAACTTGTCCTTCAACTCTTGAAATGCACTCTGGCAATCATTGGACCACTCGAACTTCACAGTCTTCCTCGTCAGATTGGTTAACGGCAGGGCAATCTTAGAAAAATCTGAGATGAAACGACGATAATAACCTGCCAACCCAAGAAAACTGCGTACCTCTGAGACAGTGGTAGGAATAGGCCACTTCTGTATCGCCTCAATCTTTGCTGGATCAACAGCTATACCATCCTTCGAAACAACATGGCCTAGAAAAGAAATCTACTCCAACCAGAACTCACACTTCTTCAACTTAGCATACAGCCTCTTCTCTCTCAACAACTGAAGAACAACTCTGAGATGTTCTGCATGAAGCTCTCTGGTCTTGGAATAAATCAAAATGTCGTCGATGAAGACAATGACGAAGCGATCCAAATACGGCTTGAACACAAGGTTCATCAGATCCATGAAAACTGAAGGAGCATTGGTCAGACCAAAAGACATCACAAGAAACTCATAGTGACCATACAGTCCGGAACAGCTCTTAGGGATATCAGATTCCCTAACCTTCAACTGATTGTAGCCAGACCGAAGATCAATCTTCGAAAATACAGTAGCACCTTGCAGCTGATCAAACAAATCATCTATCCGTGGCAACGGATACTTGTTCTTGATAGTCACTTTGTTGAGCTCCCTATAGTCAATACACAGCCGCAACGACCCATCTTTCTTCTTGACAAACAGAACCGGAGCTACCCAAGGCGAAGAACTCGGTCGAATAAAACCCTTGTCTAAAAGATCCTGCAACTGCGTCTTCAACTCCTTCATCTCGGTAGGAGCCATCCTATACGGAGCCTTAGAAATAGGAACCGTACCTGGAGTTAGATCAATCACAAACTCAACATCCCTGTCCGGCGGCAAACCCGGCACATCATCCTCAAACACATCAGCGAACTCTCTCACAACATCGATATCATCTATATTCAACTTAATCATTCTATCCATATCCACAATCGAAGCCAGAAACACATCACAACCTCTACAAAGCAACTTCTCAGCCTCAAGACAAGAAATAAAAAGAAGGACCAGCGAAGTACCTGCACTGGCGAACATACCTTCCCTATTGCCATCATCTTCCTTGGTCATCGTAAAGATGCGACCCTGCACCTTATCCTTGGTCGCTCCCCTTGAACAATCTTTAGCAATGTGGCCAGCCGTGCCACAACGATAACACATATGAGTGCCAAATCTGCACTCTCCTCGATGATGCCTGCTGCACTTGGGACACAAAGGCTTCTCGGGATCAAATGGAACTGCCGGTGGTTTAGGACTCGGCTCTATCTTGCCTTTCCCCTTGAAACGATCTTTGCCTCTTTGGTTCGATCCCTGGCCTCTCTGAGCAATGGCCTGCTGTCTCGCTTGCCTCTCTCTGGCTATGTCTTTCTCATGTTGCTCAGCCAATAAAGCCTTAGACACAATTTCCTTGAACGTCACAGCCTTGGACATGTTGATATCTCTCCTGATCTCAGCTCTAAGGCCTCGAATGAAATGAGCACCTTTGTCCTTGTCGTTGGAAGCAATATACGGAGCAAATAGACAACCCTCCTCGAACTTCAAGATGTACTCATCAACGTTCATACCTCCCTGTCGAAGCTCCAAGAACTCTGTCACCTTCCTAGCTCGAAGTGCGTCTGGGAAGTACATGTCGTAAAACAGATCAGTGAACTCTGACCACTTCAAAGCCGGTAGATCAACACTAACCTTGGTCGCATTCCACCAAATACGTGCAGCCTTGACCAACATGAACACTGCACAACTGATTCGGTCCTTGTCCTCGTAGTTGAGATGATCAAAGATAGCCTCAAGAGCCTTGATCCACTCCACAGCCACTAACGGATCGGTGCTCCCTGCAAACTCAGGCAGATCCATCCTCTTAAAAGCAGAAAAGACGGCATCAGTGCCAACTGCCTGAGCTACTTGGCCTCTCACTTGGCCTCTACCCTGGCCTGCTCCTTGCATACGAAGCAACTGCTGGATCTGTTCGCTATGGACTTTGGCCTGCTCTTTAAGCAACTTGCCGAACTCGTCGACAACTCTCGAGGAAGAACTATCCTCACCCTCTGACGCCTTACGCTTAGGAGGCATACTCTACAATGTGCTCGCAAAAGACATATCAATAAATAACAATGAATAGATGCAAAAGAAAACATACCCGGACAGTTGAAAGTAGACGAAGTCATATGCATTGGTCCGAAGAACGGTGCTCTGATACCACTAAATGTGACACCTCGACCCGTTTGCAATAACAGTAGCAGCGGAATTTAAAATTTTCTTATAAAATGAAGGAAGGTTTCAAAATACATCACCATAAAATGTTTAAAAGTAAATAAATGATCATTCAAATGATATAACAAATACAAAATATCATTCCTATGATCATGATCCAAAAATACTTGCAAAATAACATCTTCCTTCCAACTTCGTATGCATATGACTCCGGGCCACAATCAACGTCCTGGTCCGTCGCTCTTATCTGCATCACATGAAATAACTGAAATGAGTATAAAACTCAGCAAGTGGAACTCTTACATAGCAATGATACATAGTATAATCTGTAAAACATAGCTTTGAAAACATAAAATACCATCAACTCTGAAACATGTATATCGTAGCAATAGCATAACAATGAGATGGTATTTCTCTTTACTATGGTGGATTGATATCAATAGTAACTCTGTCTGTGGTGCTCTTATCCCATCGATATAAATCGACAACTCTGAGGGATATAAGCCTATGGTCGTTGATCAACTAATTGCATGCAATCTCTGACTATGTATCTATCAATACATAAAACATTTAAACTCTTTCTTTAACACATTTCATCAAACACTTTGATAATCTTTCTCTTTTGTATTCCCTTCTCAAAGTTAGACATCAATTGCCTCCACAATATACAACAAAGGTATCAATACATAATAGTGAATCAAATGAAGGGAATAACACAATAAAACCTTTGAAACACAATACATATATAATCATGTGAGCACAAGAATGAAATTCCACTTACAAACCACAAGAACACCTTGAATCTATAATCTTGGTACAAAACCTACAACAATAAGCCATGTATTGAACCATCAACAACTCAATAATCATAAACCCATATCAATTAATCCATAAAATCAACACATCACCAAACCCATGATTTCTCCCAACTCCAAAACCAAGAATAAACTAAACCAAAAGCTTACCTTAGCTTCCTTGATCCAAAAATAATCTTGCTCTCAACACAAATAACTAACAAGAAGTTTGGATTAAAGAAAAGAAAGGAGAGAAATTGGAACCCTAGTCTCCCAAGAGAAGAAGAAACGAAAAGGAGGAGTAGAAATGAGGAAAAATGAGACCAACTCTTGCATTAAAACACTTAAAATCCGAAAACACGTTTTTAAAAAATCGCTGGCCGCTCGGGCGGACATCTTTTTCCGCCCGAGCGCAGAACTCTCGGCCAAAACACAATATTTTCGAACAAGGCCTGCCCGGGCGCACAAACATTCCCGCCCGGGCGCGCACTCTGCGCACTGCCACTCTAAAGATCGCTTCTGAAACGCCTCTTCCCTTTATAATTTGGAAAAGTGGTAAACTTTAAAGTTGTAGCTCTATGTCGTATCTTGAATCCCTCAAATTTTCAGATCAACTGGACGTCTGAATAAAACGTTATGCCCATTCAACCAACATGTGTCATTGGAGGAACGTCGAAACACACGAAACAATTCGGGGCACTTTTGGCTTACCATCCACAATGATTTGAACAAAACTCAAAATAAGAAAGTTACACCTCTATTTCTTATCTTTCTAATGGAAAAGACCTCACCTCATTTGGATCAATATACAATTTATCATGAATTTAATCGTAACGCCGCTACAAAAGCACTACACATCATCTATAACCAACCATACTATAAATCATAAATCGAAACTCTTAACATCCAAACTATACCTAAACTTGACCAAGTAGTCAATAAACTTATGAAAACTTAAATCGTACCGTACACCAGGCTTGGCTATTACATCAAGTGAGCCATCACTGCGACTTTCCTGCTAAAAGCATCCGCAACTACATTAGCTTTACCCGGGTGGTAGCTAATGTCACAATCGTAGTCTTTCACAAGCTCCAACCAACGCCTCTGACGCATGTTCAGCTCCTTCTGCGTAAAGAAATACTTGAGGCTCTTGTGGTCGGTAAAGATCTGACACTTCTCTCCATACAGATAGTGCCTCCAAATCTTCAAAGCAAAAACTACGGCCGCTAACTCCAGATCATGGGTAGGGTAATTCTTCTTGTGGATTTTCAGCTGTCGAGAAGCATACGCTATCACTCTCCCATGTTGCATCAAAACTGCACCTAAACCAAGCTTTGAAGCATCGGTATAAAGGACAAACTCGCCGGATCCTGACGGTACAGCCAAAACGGGTGCTGAGATAAGAGCTTGCTTCACAGTATCGAAGCTCTTCTGACACTCCTCGCTCCCCACAAACTTCACATTTTTCTTTGTCAGTGCTGTGAGTGGAACGACAATGGATGAGAATCCCTGAATGAACTTCCTGTAATATCCTGCTAGCCCAAGAAAACTGCGGATCTCTGAGGCATATGAGGCACAAACCCAATCTCTGACTGCTGCAACTTTCGCCAGGTCTACCTCAATGCCACTGCTAGAAACAATGTGGCCCAAGAACGCCACCTTCTCTAACCAGAATTCGCACTTACTGAACTTTGCGAATAGTTTGTGCTTCTGCAATGTCTGTAACACTGTGGTCAGATGCCTGCTGTGCTCCTCCCGACTCTTGGAGTAGACGAGAATGTCATCTATGAACACTATCACAAACTGGTCGAGGTACGGCTGAAATACGCGATTCATTAGATCCATGAAGATCGCTGGCGCATTGGTCAAACCGAACGACATCACAAGGAACTCGTAGTGGCCATAACGAGTCCTGAAAGCTGTCTTTGAGACATCAGCATCTCTCACCCTCAACTGGTGATAACCGGAACGCAGATCTATCTTGGAGAAAATCGAAGCTCCCTGCAACTGGTCAAACAGATCCTCAATCCTCGGCAGTGGGTATTTATTCTTCACTGTAACCCTGTTCAACTCCTGGTAGTCAATGCAAAGCCTCATCGAGCCATCCTTCTTTTTCACAAATAAGACCGGCGCGCCCCATGGAGAAAAGCTCGGGTGAATGAACTCCTTGTCGAGAAGTTCCTGAATCTGCTTCTTAAGCTCTGCCATCTCTGTCGGTGCTAGTCGGTATGGCGCTTTGGATATCGGAGCCGTACCTGGCATAAGCTCAATGGAAAACTCCACCTCTCTCTCGGGTGGCATACCAGAGACGTCTTCGGGAAAAACGTCTAAGAAATATCTGACAATCGGAACATCTGAGGCTGACTGGCTGGGTTCCTCGGGGACAGATAAAAAGGTCGCTAGAAATGCCCGACACCCTCTATGCATGAGTTTCCTAGCCTGAACATAAGGAATAATGCGCGGTAAAGGAAAGTACCTGTCCGGCTCAAATAAGAACTGCTCCATTCCAGGCGGTCGGACAAGAACGGATCTCCGCTGGAAGTCTATCAACACTCTGTTCCTCAATAGCCAGTCCATCCCTATGATGATGTCAAATTCCGCCATCGGTAGCACAATCAGATCCGCATAAACAAGATTACCGTGCAGCTCAAGGTCTATATCTCGGATAACATTAGTGGCTGCCATCTCCTCGCCTGACGGCAACACTACTGAAAAGGCTGTATCTAGCCCAATGGTCTGGATCTTGAGAAAGTTTGCAAAGACCTCCGAAATAAACGAGTGAGTGGCCCCTGAATCTATCAAGGCCTTGGTAGCGGAACCAGATATAAAAATTATCCCTGAAAGAGCGGAGCTCTAAGTTGAATCCCACTACAAGATCTAAACTTATAGACATGCAAAGGTCAAGGTTCCTCTAGCTTAATTTCCCTGAAATTAATCTGCGTAGAGCATGCAATCCTATAACAGTTCTAAGTTCAAAAATCTAAATCCCGATTCCCAAAATGCTGAAATTCGAATAATAACTTAAAGTTTAAAGGTACCTGTCAACAACATAGTCTCCGGGTTGGTTTCCGCGGCATGGAGAGCAAAAACTCTGCCTTGGGTAGGCAGATTCCTCTGAGGGCACTGCAGCAACATGTGGTCTGGACTGCCACACTTAAAACACTTTCCTGAGCCAGCCATACATGCTCCAGGATGGCGACGTGAGCACCTGGGACAGACTGGGTGCTCCTGAGTCCTCGGGGCTGGGCGTCCATCAGCTTGGCTCTGGCATCATTCGCGATCAGGGGCACAAAGTGACAGCCCCTCTCGAACTTACGGATAAACTCCGTAACCGTCATATCCCCCTGTCTCAGGCTCATGAACTCGGTGGTCAGCCTGGTGCGAACCTCCTCAGCAAAATACTTGGAGTAGAAAACCTCCGTAAAGCGGGTCCAAGAAAGTGTAGCCAAGGTCAGGGCTACCGAAGCTCCTTCCCACCATAAGCGGGCGTCTCCAGTGAACAGGTAGGTGGCACACCGGACTCGGTCTGCGTCTCCCAGCTCCATGAACTCGAAGATAACCTCGAGGGATTTGATCCATCCCTCGGCAACCATGGGGTCAGATGTCCCAGAGAATTCCTTCGGGCGCATCTTCATGAATCGCTCATAAACAGCCTCGGGCCCTGTCGGCCTGGCTGCGGCTGCGGCTACGGCTGCGGCATTGCCCCCCGCAAACTGTGCGAAGAACTGTGCCATCCCAGCTAACATCTGGGCACTCATGTCCGGTGGGGGCGGTGGAGGAGGTGGTAGGTCTCCCTCCGGTCTACGCTCCTCCCTGTCTTCTCGGCGAGGCTCCTCCTCTCTGTTGCGCTCTAAAATGCGTCTAGGGGGCATACTGTTCCAACATAACCCATACGTAACTAACATGCTTAATTCCATAATTTATTTTAAATGAACCCTGAAATACTGAAAATCTGGAAGCATGCTGACAAACTAATTCATGCTTTAACTAAAATGCTGAACAAAATGCTGAACTGAAAAACTTACAGACCGAAGACGTGGCTTCGTGAGCTTCTCGCGGTCAGTAGTAGTGAAACCCTATACAGAACCACCGCTTTGATACCAACTGTAAAGGGCCTAAAACTCATTTCTTGAAAATTTGCGGAAAATTAAAAATTTTTCTTTTTTTTAAAAGAACTTAAATGGCCTCTCATTCATAAAATCGACTGATGAATCAAGTTCAATGTTTAAAATAATAGCAGCGGAAGAAAATAAAGTTTTGCCAACAATAAAAATTTAAAAATTATCCAACGACTGATAAAAATTGTTTGCGGAATAAAATAACAACTGCTGCACTGAGGTCCTCGGGTGCCACTACTGCCGACCCAAGCTGGCTCACTGGTCCCCGCCCTCGGGCCTGGCCTTATCAGTACCTACAACAATCAAGTTTAGTGAGCCTAAAGACTCAGCATGCATATATCGCAGGTAACGAGTAAAAATCTGAATTTAAAATATGCATGACTTAACATATCCTGTCCTGAGGCATACTGAAAATAATCTGTACTGAGCAATTATAATACGTGCATAACTGAACTGATAATTACAGTAAAAATGTTTGCTCCTTGGAGCCTGTACTTAAATAACTGATAAAATTTTCTGTTGACATTATGTTTTACGCCTGTGGCCACTGCACTAAGCTGAACTGATCGGTAACTGGCTACCGGGGAGGCTGAAACTGAACTGAGCTGGCCGGTCACTAGCGACCGGGTGGTACCATACTGAACTGATCGGTCACTGGCGACCGTATAAAATAACACTCCCACATAGTGAATGAACCACAAGCCATATCGCATAAATCTCAAAAATAATCATTTTCTATTTAATGCACGTAAAATAATTAACTGGCGTAATGAAAATTCCTGTAATTTTACCAAATAGATTGGATTGGATCGTCCCCAGGCTCGCTGCAACCTAATTGTGCCATGAAAAATATGCAATAGCTTAAACTTGACCAACTATGCAATTTACGTTCAAAAGATGCGACTATGACGCCTAATGACTTCGCATTTAATCATGACTCCGAGCCAACCTGAACCGACACCGAACCGACGTATAGTCATGATTAAAATACGCTGAAAAATCATAAAATAATGCTCCTAAAATGATAGGGTCGAAATCTAGGTGGAATGGAGGCCAAAACACGAAACGCTCTTTCGAGAGTCAATTTGGCACATTGCACCGTAAATTCTCGTACGACCTCAAAAATGATCCGAATCACGAACGGTCGAAAACATGACCTTCTCAACTCAATGAGGCACTGTCCAGTCCAAGGCCATGGGCTAAAAGCCAACCAAGAACTCAAACGAGCCTTCTAAACGACACAGAAACTTGCTGTAAATTTCCAGCAGCTGCACACCCGTGTAACTTGTGTTGTTTTCGAGACTACCGGCCATTGGGGCGTGAACCACCGACCAGAGACTCTTACCAACATCCCAAGGAATGATTTGAACCATGGATAAAGGCCCTAGGCCAGCCACAATCTGCATCACACCATAACTCAATCGAAGGGTCCAACCGAGAGCCAACGTGCATGCGTGTGTAGTGTTTTGCTTAGATCGATGTCTTGCGTCGTTCCAGTGGCTATTTGATTGACCATGGCACGATCTAGACATCTAGGAGCATGATATGAACCGTGGTTAAGGGCCATAGGCCAACCAAGATCCATACCAAGTAACAAAAGAAACGAAACCATATGCTAAAAAATGGAAGGGGCCGAATGGGGAAAGGGGCTGTTCTTGTTGATTATTTAAAAACCGATGAGCCATGGACCAAGCCACCAAAAGGGCGACTTAGTCACGTCTTAGACATGCTAGGGGAGTGATCCAACCATGGCTAAGAGCCCTTATGGCAGCCAAGATCAGATCCAACCCCTTGGCAACCAAACTGAAAATTTCGAACTCAAAAAGGGACACAAATGGTGTTGCTGTCATTTCTTGCTTTCCAGCGAACATGGGCTGAAACCGATGGACAAATGTGGTCCTAATGCATCCTATTACATGTATATAAGTCGCCTTGGGAGCCTGGAGTCGAACCAATCACCTGAAACTCACAAACCAAGAAAAACGTGAAGCTTGCCAAGGAAAAACGAAAATTCTGCATGTGTTGTTCCAAAATGTTTTGACATGTATCTCGGTTTTTGCTTGAATAAACATGATCATGTACTGAAAAATAAATGATAATATGACTTGATTGAGGTTTGAAAGAAATCTAGACATGCCTGGTTTCTTTTCAAAAGAAAACGAACGAAACGACGACGACGCGGCACGGAGGAGATGGAGCGCTTCTCTTGTTCTTTCTAGTTCTCGATTTTTCTCCCTTTCTCCCTAGCTATTATTCACGTTTTTTCTACTGAAAAGGGGTCTGATTTCGGTGGGGAGAGAGTGTGATGGAGTGGTTATGAGGGGTGAGGAGGATGGTGCAAGATATAAGGATCATATCAAGACCAAGTCTTCATGCATTTGAATTTTGAATTTTGAATTTCTATCAAATGATCTCTTGGGTGATTCTAGAGTATAGTGGCCGATTTTATCATGCCAAACAAGGGTTAGGATAGTGGTCTAGTATTAATTAATTAAGGTGGAAAAATAGCTAAAAGAATTAGCATGCTAATCAACCAAGAATGGGTCAAAGGTGAGTTGGCAAGTCCTAGTTTGTTCTTCTAGGGTTGTGGCCGAAAATGCATGATAAATGGTAGGAGAAAATTGATTATCTAGTAATTTAATAACCCTTAAAAGCCTTACTAATCCTGTAATTAATTTAGTGAGCTAACCCCTTAATTAAATAACTTAAATGAGTTCATTTCTTAATCACCTCAAATAATTAAATTAAATCCTCAAACCTCCCTTACTAACTTAAATGGACTTACTTGCTAGCTAAAATAACTTCTGGAAATATTTTCTGGATCTTAAATTCTATCTCAAAACTCCAACTCCGGTCCGGCCTCAATGAAATAACTGAAATGCTAAGAAATCAAACTACTGAACTGAAATAATAAATAATTAACTTCAAACAAATGCATTTAAAATAATTATGCAATGAAGTCAATTAAATTTAAAAATCTAGAATTATGCATGGCTTATACGTCTACTGATTTACGGGTTCTACAGGTTGCATATGAGGAGGTATATTGAGTGGAATTGTGAAACATGCATTGCACGTAAGAGTTTTTATGATCATAATGAATACAATTTTAAGGAGGATAAATTGTTTATTCTAAATTCATTGCATGAGTTACGCTCTGGTGATGCATATAGTGCTGTCTTTATCTTTGATAAAATGCATGATTATATGTGTTTGTTGCGTATGTTAAGAGGTGTAGTGAAGGGTGCATTGGATATGGGGAAAGGGCATCTAAGTTAGATTCTTATGTGTTGCATCAATTATGGATTTCATTTGGTGTCGTACACGTGTATGGATTTCATTTGCATCAGGCACCGTGTGCAAATGTTTGGGGGAAGATTAAGATGCGTTGTTGCCTTGGACTTTCAAGCTTGATTATAATTAAAGATGATGAATCAAGCATATTCAAGCTTGAAATGGAGTTCAACAAAGAATATACCGAAGAACCTATAAAGAGGAGATGTAGCAAGAAGTTTAAATAAGCACTTCAAGGACTCATGATGAGCTACAAAGAAAGTTCTACAAATGGGGTGTCTAATTTAAAGGAGTTTGGGGAACATGGACACAACAATGGAAGTCTTTGGAATGTTATTCAAGTATTAAATGACCATGAGGACAGCAGCATGCGCGCCCCAGCACAAGATCTCGCGCCCTCGCGCGCGCATTCACGCATAGGGGCAGCAAGTGGCGCGCCATCGCGCCACTTCCGGCGCGGCCGCGCGCATTGCGCGCGCGCCATGGCGCCACAACCGGCGTTGCCGCGCGTTAGGTGCAGTATACCGCGCGCCATCGCGTGAGTTCTCGTGCTACCGCGCGCACTTCCGTGTAGAAATTGTTCACAACTTTTTTTATGAATTTTTACAGTACTTTTTGTATTTTATTGTTTATATAATGCATTGTAAGGACCATAAACGAAATTATTGAATGATATATCAAAGTTCTTGAGATTTCTCTCAAATTTACAAGGCAAAAGCTTTGTCTTCAAAATCAAATCAAACTTATCAAAGATTGCATCTTTGTGGTGTTTGTCGATTGTTTTTCGCACGGATTGTCAAAACAAGTTGATTTGAATCTTTGTACGACGAATAGCAAACACGATTAAAATCAAATTGCGCCCTCAATTTAATAACGAACAAAGAATCGTTGTTGTCCCGATCTTTTGAATCAAGTGTGTGTGTTGTGATATTAACCTCTAAACTATGAAAAGTCTAGCAACAAATAATCACGAGATAAACAACCGAGATTATAACGAACCTTCGAAGAACAAGTCGACGACAATCCGCACAAGCACGATCAACAAACGCCACAAAGTTAAAAACTTTGATAATTTGATTTTTGTTTGACAAAGCAAAAGCTTTAATTGTTTAAGAGAAAACTCAAGAACAATGATAAAATATCAATAATAATCTGAATAGTGTTCAAATTGAAGAAAAGTGTTTGAGAGAAAACGTCAAGGAAAGCATGGGACCCTTTGGAGTTGCCGGAGGGACCAATCACGAGGGGACGATTGAAGAAGTTCAAGGAAGCGTTGCACGGACTTATGAGCAATGAAGAAGGACTTACAAGCAAGGAGCAGAGTGCTGAAGGGTTTGTGGTGCATGGGATTGAGTTCGGAAGGCATAGGAACAACATTCAACTGATGAACGAAGAAAAGTGGCAGAATGCTTCGCGCCCGAGCGGTAAAAAACTACCGCCCGAGCGCCAGATGGACTGTCCAAGACGTGATTTCCAGAACACCAGGCGCACGAGCGGCAACATTCTACCACCCGAGCGCGAATAGTGCAGAGCCCTTGGCGCTCGAGCGGTAATATTCTATCGCCCGAGCGCGAACCAGTTCCGGAAAAATCCTAGTTTCCTAGTTAGAGTTTTGTTTATTTTGGTAACTATATTTGCAATCTTTTTCTAATATGTAGACATATTTGCACGAAATTTTGAACACTATTCAGATTATTATTGATATTTTATCATTGTTCTTGAGTTTTCTCTCAAACAATTAAAGCTTTTGCTTTGTCAAACAAAAATCAAACTTATCAAAGTTTTTAACTTTGTGGCGTTTGTCGATCGTGCTTGTGCGGATTGTCGTCGACTTGTTCTTCGAAGGTTCGCTATAATCTCGGTTGTTTATCTCGTGATTATTTGTTGCTAGACTTTTCATAGTTTAGAGGTGAAAATCACAACACACACACTTGATTCAAAAGATCGGGACAACAACGATTCTTTGTTCGTTATTAAATTGAGGGCGCGATTTGATTTTAATCGTGTTTGCTATTCGTCGTACAAAGATTCACGTCAACTTGTTTTGACAATCCGTGCGAAAAACAATCGACAAACGCCACAAAGATGCAATCTTTGATAAGTTTGATTTGATTTTGAAGACAAAGCTTTTGCCTTGTAAATTTGAGAGAAATCTCATGAACTTTGATATATCATTCAATAATTTCGTTCATGGTCCTTACAATGCATTATATAAACAATAAAATACAAAAAGTAGTGTAAAAAGTCATAAAGAAAGTTGTGAACAATTTCTACACGGAAGTGCACTCGGTAGTACGAGAACTCGCGCGATGGCGCGCGGTATGCTGCACCTAACGCGCGGCAACGCCGGTTGTGGCGCCATGGCGCGCGCGCAATGCTCGCGGCCGCGCCGGAAGTGGCGCGATGGCGCGCCACTTGCTGCCCCTATGCTTGAATGTGCGCGCGGGGGCGAGATCTTGTGCTGGGGCGCGCATGCTGCTGTCCTCATGGTCATTTAATACTTGAATAACATTCCAAACACTTCCATTGTTGTGTCCATGTTCCCCAAACTCCTTTAAATTAGACACCCCATTTGTAGAACTTTCTTTGTAGCCCATCATGAGTCCTTGAAGTGCTTCTTTAAACTTCTTGCTACATCTCCTCGTTATAGGTCCTTCGGTATATTCTTTGTTGAACTACACCACTTGCTTGAATATGCTTGATTCATCATCTTTTATCACAATCAAGCTTGAAAGTCCAAGGCAACAACGCATCTTAAATCTTCCCCCATACATTTGCACACGGTGCCTAGCCAGATTCATATCATACTCCCCTTCTTCAAAAGATTTGTCCTCAAATCTTGTCTACCTACGCAAAAAAAACAAAGCAAGTTAGTAATAACAAAATTTATATGACCAACATGCTTACCTTCAGGTTCAAGTTTGTAGACGCTATCATTTACTCGCTCCATCAGCACTAGAAACCCCAACTTCACGGTCGCCTTCCATATGTATGCAACCAACACATATAATCATGCATTATATCTATTGTTCTAGTTATTTCATAGCTACCAATCAAACAAATGTTATGTGCCTTATTATCAAGTAACAACTCATGCAATATGTTATTTATCAAACCACTACAATATGCTTCACCATCATATAATTCATTCAATGAATATAACATGAACATTTTATTCTCCTTATAAATACATTCATCATGAACATAGAAATTTTTACATTCATTCATACTCTTTTCCCTAATATCACCAAACAAATAATAATCATGCCAATAGAACATGCTAAATTTACTATCTATACAATCCTTTAACACAACACACGGATTTAAGTCTAATGCATACAATTCATTGCCATGACAAAAACACATCAAATTGACATTCTCTGAACACTCCAAATCAATAACATTCGAATTTAGTTCACACAATATATAGCCATTTTCAATTCTATGACACTTTGGCAAAATTATCAAACCACAGTCATGCTTACTAAATGTAACACTTTCAACCTGTTCTACAAAATCTTGAAAACAATACAACACAAAATTAAAGTAAGGAAGCAAATCATACCTCACAATTGTTGCGTTGGCAACTAACCTTACCTCATCTCGAATGATCCTGAATTCATATGGATCATCCCATGGTATTCTCACATTATCAACACTTGCTTTTCTCTTCATCATGTCATCACAATAATCCTGCAAAGAATAATTAACATCGCTCGGGATTGAACCGGCTATATCATCACAATGACAATAAACCACTTTGTACAAAGGTACTTAAAAGGGTTTATTCAAAAATACATAAGTCTCAACCTCACTCTTTTTACTCTTTTGGGCCTTCAAATTATATTTCTTTTCGTTTTCTTTTCCTTTGGCCTCTTTTTCTCTCTCCTTTTCTTTAATATCATATTTTTCATCTTTTTTCTTTTCATGGCCATCTCACTCTTTTGTTCTCTCTTTCTTTCGGCCATTTTAATTTCTTTTTCACTCACTTCAAGAATAAATTTCAATTGATCCTCAAGAACACTTGGATTCAATTGAACCAATGAAACATTTGGTTCCTCAACAAATTTATGTACAATAACTTCTCCTTGCGTACTTTCCTCCTCCATAGTAGAAAAATTAGGCATTTCTTCACCACTCAATATTCAGCTTCCACTGTACACAATTTAACATCATTCGAATCATCAACTAGTGGAATACTATCATCAACAACTTTCTCAACCACAACTTTAAATTCAGGTTCTTCTACAACCTCAATTTCATGTTCAAATTCTCCAACAATCTCAACCTCCACTTGAGATTTAAGTTCAACCAACGACCCTACTACTGTCAGCTCCTTACGTTGACATTGGCTAGTATCATGCCCAAATTTTAAACACCAACAACATATAATATCAAAAGTACTAGAATTTGAGTTTTTACTTGTACCTTGATATTCATATTTGCTAGCTTCACATCTCGACTGCTCCATTGGACTAGCAATGATTTTCTCTCCCCGGTTGCTACACCCACTACTCTCCTCACATCCCCCTATCATCATCACGATGCAAATACAATGATCTATTCCCTCCAAATCTTCTATGTCGCCTATCCTCATCATATTGCCTATCATGTATTTCCTCTTCTTCACTCCGCCTATACCTCTCACGTAGAGGCTTAAACTCCTTCTCCCATATTCTATCCAACCCTCTCAACATTGTTTGAAATTGACATTCGTCAACCATTATACCTGCAAGAAAGGTTAGTAAAATAATAAAGAATAAGTTTTCTCACCACGAATCCTCACTGGTCACTCCAATGAAAAATTCACTTGACTCTTTTTTTTTTCTCACTTCAAAATACTCACCGGTCACTCCAAAGAAATAACGCTCGCACTCAAGTGTTTTCACTCAAATTTGATAGTTCATTCTAAGATGTGCTCAAGCATTGTACTTGTATATCAAACCAGTTAGACTCAACTCGTGGACACTCGCAACAGTCTCACTTAGACTGTGCAAAGCCAAGAAATTTGATATTTTTTTTATTGTACTCGAAAATATATGGTGCACTCGAAAATTCCAAGGAACAAACACAGAATTTTCGAAAATTCACAGATCCACAAAAACTAAGAACGATAGGATAACACAGATCTGAAAACAGAAACGAAAGGATAACACAGATCTTAAAATAGAACAAAAGATAACACTGATCTGAAAACACAACGAAATTTTATAAAGATTTGAAAATAGAAACGAAAGGATAACACAGATCTGATAACAGAACAGATTTTTTTTTATTTTTATTTTTTTAGACAGATCTGAAAATGAAGAACAAGATACTTACTTGAATTCAATGAGCCAAAGCCCTAATACCAAATGATGCGAATCCTCGTACGTATGAAAAGCAAACACGATTATTGAAATCGATCTCTCAATTCAATAACGAACAAGAATCGATTATGTTGTCCCGGTCTTTTGAAACAAGTAACGATTTGTGATATTCACCTCTAAGCGATTATAACTTAGCAACAAATATCAACGATAATAACAATCAAATTTCAAACGAACCTTCAAAGAACTTGTTTTGACAATTCGTGCGAAAAACAATCGACAAACGCCACAAAGATGCAATCTTTGATAAGTTTGATTTGATTTTGAAGACAAAGCTTTTGCCTTGTAAATTTGAGAGAAATCTCAAGAACTTTGATATATCATTCAATAATTTCGTTCATGGTCCTTACAATGCATTATATAAACAATAAAATACAAAAAGTAGTGTAAAAAGTCATAATGAAAGTTGTGAACAATTTCTAGACGGAAGTGCGCGCGGTAGCACGAGAACTCGCGCGATGGCGTGCGGTATACTGCACCTAACGCGCGGCAACGCCGGTTGTGGCGCCATGGCGCGCGCGCAATGCGCGCGGCCGCGCCGGAAGTGGCGCGATGGCGCGCCACTTGCTGCCCCTATGCGTGAATGTGCGCGCGGGGGCGAGATCTTGTGCTGGGGCGCGCATGCTGCTGTCCTCATGGTCATTTAATACTTGAATAACATTCCAAACACTTCCATTGTTGTGTCCATGTTCCCCAAACTCCTTTAAATTAGACACCCCATTTGTAGAACTTTCTTTGTAGCCCATCATGAGTCCTTGAAGTGCTTCTTTAAACTTCTTGCTACATCTCCTTGTTATAGGTCCTTCGGTATATTCTTTGTTGAACTCCACCACTTGCTTGAATATGCTTGATTCATCATCTTTTATCACAATCAAGCTTGAAAGTCCAAGGCAACAACGCATCTTAAATCTTCCCCCAAACATTTGCACACGGTGCCTAGCCAGATTCATATCAAATGTTCCATTCCATTGGGGCGAGGAGCAAGAGAAGTCTTTTAGTCTTATTAAGAAAAAATTGATTAATGCTCCTTTACTTGTTTTACCTGACTTTGCTAATACCTTTGAAATTGAATGTGATGCTTCAGGTGTACGTATTGGTGGAGTGCTGATGCAAGGAGGACGGCCGGTGGCATATTTTAGTGAAAAAAAAGCTTAATGGAGCAGTGCTTAACTATCTAACATATGACAAGGAGCTCTATGCACTTGTGAGGACTCTAGAGATGTGGCAACACTACTTGAGGCCTAAGGAGTTTGTGATCCATATGGATCATGAGTCTCTAAAGCACCTTATGTAATGCCCTAGATTGTATGTGGATAAAATGAAAAGATGAAGTGTTGCTTGAAGAAAGGGACAGCACCCGCGCCTAGAGAAGCACCGCACCCGCGGTGCATGGACAGAAAATTGGTCATGTTACAGTAGGATCACCGCACCCGCGGTCCAAGAAGGAGTGCACCCGTGGTTGATGGACAGAGAGTTGGAAAGTATTTACAGAAATGACAGCGCACCCGCGGTGCAAACGTAACCGCACCCGCGGTCTTATATGTACCGCACCCGCGGTCGTCGAATTTCAGAAAATGAAAGGCATTTCGTGGGCACAGCGCACCCGCGGTGAAGAGTGACCGCACCCGCGGTGCTGCATGCGAGAAATCCACCTTTGAAATCCATGAAGACACATGGCACATATATATATATATATATATATAATTGTGCTGAGTCTTCACTTTCACCATTTTCCATCAGCTGAAAACGTGAGAGAGTGGGGAGAAGCTTCAACTCCTTATGCTTTAAGGTTGTGATTTTGAAAGAATTACATATCCAAACTTTAATCCAAGTTGAGATTCTTGTTCCTCTTGACAAGGGCTCCAAAAGGGTATACTTTCTATATCTTTTCAGCATGTTTTGAAGTTAACATGTGGAGGAAATTCAGATATGTTTGTGATTATATGTTCTTGAGATTATAGATGTCGTAGAATCGTAAACGGATAGGTTATTGGATGTCGTATGCAATTTATATGGAATTCCAGCTTACATGTGCATGAGATTATGCAGATTTTCAGAGTTTGAAATGGGAATGGTATTGACTATGAGTTGAGGATATATATGTTAAGATTTGAATTGATCGGTATCAAGAAACTATGCCATTATACCGTCAAATTGTATCAAGATTTGATATTGAACCGTACTAGTATTAGTTGAGTTGTGATTTGATATTGTGCATCTCAACATTGTCATTTCAGATTTGATAGTGACAGATTCGTCATCGAGACTTCGACATCGACAGACATTATACGACGAAAGGTATAATGCATGTTTGGTTTGAAGAAGACACGACTCAAATAAGATTCAATTTGAGTTTCCCAACAAAACCACACACTAGATTAGTTGCTTGTCTTTTGACATGATTATGATTTGTTTATGGATTGTATTCAAATCTTTTGATATGATTATGCATTTATAGATTTATATTCATGCATTTGAGATAGGAGAGTCATTGGCAGATTTGCCAAACTTCTAGACGTTCGGTGTATCGACGCATAGGAGCAGACATCCTCCGATTGTAGACATTCAATACAGACATGACCGAAGTCTAGGAATAAGACGTACAGTTACCCCGATTGGGAGGGTAGGTGACAGACAGTGACGTCTTATTCACACCGGGATCCATAGAGTAGAGTCGATTCGAGTCAAGATATGATTTGATTTGAGTTGCATGTTTAGATAGATCGGTTTCATAGACTATGGAGCCATTGTTATTGCTTTCATGCATGATTTATGATTATATATCAGCATGCATACATGTTTTATACTGGGATTTGTTCTCACCGGAGTTTCCGGCTGTTGTTATGTCTGTATGTGTGCATAACAACAGGTGGGGCAGGATCAGGGTCGCGACAGAGATAAGAGATCAAGATAGCGTGGTGACTACGGGCGCAGAAGATTACTAGTGGTTTGTATTAAATCATAGTGATGTGTTGGTAGTAAGACATGAGATGTATATTATATGTGTTGTAATTAAATGAAGAAAGATATTATGTTTAGTGGTTACATTTGAATTAATGTTAAAAAGCAAAATTTTGACCCACATTTTTTAATAAAGATCCTATTAATCCCGAAAGGAATTGAGTTAGAGCCCGGGTCCCCACAACAGGTGGTATCAGAGCAGTAGGTTCTGTAGACTGAGATAGAATAGAATGAGCGGGGTAGATCGAGTCTTCTTCCTTGCTTTTGATGTGCTAGCATGATTTAATGCTTTCCCTATTATATGTTGTATTGTATCTGAGTTGATTTACAGTATATACTTGTAAAGACTGAATCAGAACCGATTCTGGATCAGAGGTATATGATCCGAGGAGGGCTGAGACAGATTGTATAGATTGTATCCTAATCTGTTTGATAATCAGATATGCCGCCTAGAAGAATACCACAACCAGCTGCAGGTCAAGTGCCGGAACAGGGTAGTACGTCAGGTACTCAGATGGATGTTACTGCGACACCGATGGAGACTTTGTTGAAGAGATTTCAATATTTCCATCCACCTACCTTGAAGGGCACAGAAAATGCAGTGGATTGCGAAAGCTGGTTGGATGATATAGAGATGTTATTTGAATCACTTGCCTATACAGATGAACGTAGAGTGAAGCTGGTTGGGCATCAATTGCAAGAAGTGGCCAAGAGTTGGTGGCTAACAGCGAAACGAGCCTTAGAACATCGAGGTATTGATATTACTTGGAAAGTCTTTAAAGATGAATTTTATCAAAGTTTCTTTCCTGTGTCGTATCGAAAAGACAAAGGGGCCGAGTTCGCCAACTTGAGACAGGGCCAGTGGAACATAAAGGAGTATGTTGCCAAATTCTCGTCCTTACTTCGATTTGCACCTCACGTAGCAGGGAATGATGAGGCAGTTGCAGATCAATTCATAAATGGTTTGAATCCGGATATCTTTACCCAAGTGAACACGGGGCGACCCAACACTTTTTCTGAGGCGCTGAATCGAGCAAAGGGAGCAGAGGCTGGCTTGATTAGACAGCGAGGAGCTTCCTATAGTGTTTAGGGTCAGAGACCGCCACAGCCTGCCGCACAGTTTCCACCACCTCCTCCTCGATTTGATTGTGGAAGCAGTAGTAGTGGCGAGAAGGATTTTCTGAAGGCAAAGGGCAGACAGTTTAAGAAGTCAGGGAGCAGTTCGTCGAGCTCCAGTGGGTCAAGACAGAGAGGTCATGGCCAGAGTGCAGAGTATACTGGTGTTTATTGCAGTTCTTGTGGTGGTAGGCATGCCACTGAGCATTGTCAGGGAGTGATGGGCAGATGCAACCTATGTAGGCAACAGGGACACTTTGCCAGAGTCTGTCCCCAGAGAGGTGCACAGAGATTTCAGGGTGCAGGGTCATCAGCATCAGTGACTCAGCCTGAGAGGCAAGCTTCGTCTGTCCATTCTTTCCAGCCCATGCCTACATAGTCCCAGCCTAGAGCCAGAGGTGGCCAGACAGTGAGCCAACCTCCCAGACAACAAGCGCAGGTGTTTGCATTGACGGAAGAGCAAGTCCAAGATGCACCAGATGATGTGATCGCAGGTAACTGTTTTCTTTGCGGTTATCCTGCATATGTATTGATAGATACAGGTGCATCACATACATTCATATCAGAACGTTTTGCACTGACACATGCATTGCCTGTCGAGTCATTGTCTATTGTAGTGTCTATTTCTTCTCCGTTGGGAAGTGGTCTGATATCTATGACTTCATTTAGACATTGTGTACTACAGTTTGAAGGGCATGTGATCGATTTAGAATGTGTTGTACTTGGTTTATCTGATTTTGATTGTATTGTCGGGATTGACATGTTGACTAAATACAGAGCCACCGTAGACTGTTTTCACAAGATTGCCAGATTCAGACCTGAAATGACAGAGGAGTGGAAATTCTATGGTAAGGGTTCCAGATCTCAGATTCCCTTAGTATCTGCTCTGACTATGAGTAGACTGTTGCAGCAAGGAGCAGAAGGGTTCCTTATTTATTCAGTAGATTTACTGAAATCGAGCCCGGCATTGGCAGATTTTCCAGTAGTACGGGAGTTTGTAGATGTATTTCCTGACGAGATTCGAGGGTTACCTCCTGCCCGAGAGGTAGATTTTAGCATTGATCTTATTCCAGGTACCGCTCCTATATCTCGAGCTCCGTATAGGATGGCGCCTATAGAGTTGAAGGAATTGAAAGCACAACTAGAAGATCTTCTAGCCAAGGGATATATATCAGACCCAGTGTATCTCCTTGGGGTGCACCAGTGCTATTTGTACGAAAGAAAGACGGTTCTATGAGATTGTGTATAGATTACAGGCAACTGAACAAGGCAACGATAAAGAACAAATATCCTTTGCCTCGTATCGACGACATATTTGATCAGTTGCAGGGATCTTCTATCTATTCCAAGATTGATCTGAGATCGGGATATCACCAGCTGAGAGTTAGAGACGTTGATATACCGAAGACAGCATTCCGAACCAGGTATGGACATTACGAATTTATTGTCATGCCTTTTGGGTTAACGAATGCTCCAGCGGTGTTCATGGGGTTGATGAACCGTGTTTTTCAGAGGTATTTAGATGAGTTCGTGATTGTTTTTATTGATGATATTTTGGTGTATTCAAAGAACTTGGATGAGCATGCCAATCATTTGAGAATTGTGTTGCAAACATTGAGAAATGAATGATTGTATGCTAAACTGTCAAAGTGTGAGTTTTGGCTGAGACAGGTTGTCTTCTTGGGTCATATCATATCTGGAGACGGTATTTCTGTAGATCCGAGTAAAGTGGAAGCTGTGATCAGTTGGCCGAGACCGACTTTTGTGCCAGAGATACGCAGTTTCATGGGTCTAGCAGGGTACTATAGACGATTCATCAAAGATTTCTCCAGTATTGCGAAGCCAATTACCCAGTTGACACAGAAAAATGCGCCGTTTGTGTGGTCTGCGGATTGTGAATCTAGTTTCCTAGAGTTGAAGAAGAGGCTGACCAGTGCACCTTCCTTGATGATTCCTTCGGGTACTGGTTATTTGGTTGTATATTGTGATGCATCTCACAGAGGGCTGGGATGTGTTCTTATGCAGCGTGGTCATGTGATCGCATATGCCTCTAGACAGCTGAAGCCACACGAGATTCGATACCCCATTCATGATCTTGAATTGGCGGCTATTGTATTTGCCTTGAAAATATGGCGTCATTATCTTTATGGTGAGAAATTTGAGATTTACTCTGACCATAAAAGTATGAAGTATCTATTTTCTCAGTCAGAGTTGAACATGAGGCAGCGTAGATGGCTTGATCTACTGAAAGATTTTGATTGCGAGATCAAGTACTATCCAGGGAAGTCAAATGCAGCAGCAGATGCCTTGAGTCGAAAGGTTTGTGCTCTATCCTTATCGACCATAGGTGTGACTAATATGATTGAAGACTGTTGTTTGTCTGGATTAGCATTTGATACAAGTAGTAGACCATTGCTACTTGCTTCGATTCAAGTTGAACAAGATTTGATTTTGCGAATCAAAGAAGCGCAGAGAACTGATCAGAATATTAAGAAGTCGATTCAGATGGCTAAATGTGACACCCTTGACCGATTTTAATAAATAACAGCGGAATTTAAATAAACATTTCTTTGAAGGGAGGAAGGATTTAAAAATTTTCTTGACAACCACATAAATTCACTTTTTACAAACAAAAGTATATACATGATCAATGAAATGATAAAACAAAAATACAAAATATCATTTGTATGATCATGTATATACTTTTGTTTGTAAAAAGTGAATTTATGTGGTTGTCAAGAAAATTTTTAAATCCTTCCTCCCTTCAAAGAAATGTTTATTTAAATTCCACTGTTATTTTATTAAAATCAGTCAAGGGTGTCACATTTAGTGGTATCAGAGCACCGTTCTTTGGACCAATGCATATGACTTCGTCTACTTTCAACGGTCCGGGTATGTCTTTTCTTGCATCTATTTATTTTTATCGATTGATATGTATTATGTGAGCACATTGTAGGAGTTATGCCTCCTAAGAGAAAGGCTTCAGAGGGTGAGGATAGTTCTTCATCTAGAGTTGTCGACGAGTTCTGCAAGTTATTGAAAGAGCAAGCCAAGGTCCATAGTGAGCAGATCAAACAGTTACTCCGTATGCAAGGTACAGGTCAAGTTAGAGGCCAAGGAAGAGACCAAGTGGTTCAAACAGTTGGAACCGATTGATATGTATTATGTGAGCACATTGTAGGAGTTATGCCTCCTAAGAGAAAGGCTTCAGAGGGTGAGGATAGTTCTTCATCTAGAGTTGTCGACGAGTTCGGCAAGTTATTGAAAGAGCAAGCCAAGGTCCATAGTGAGCAGATCCAATAGTTACTCTGTATGCAAGGTACAGGTCAAGGTAGAGGCCAAGGAAGAGACAAAGTGGTTCAAACAGTTGGAACCGATGGGGTATTTACTGCGTTCAAGAGAATGGATCCGCCTGAGTTTGCAGGAAGCACTGATCCATGGTGGCTGTAGAGTGGATCAAAGCACTTGAGGCTATTTTTGGATCATCTCAACTGGGGACAAAGACAGAATCATTTGTGCAGTGTTCATGTTAGTCACGGCAGCACGCATTTGGTGAATGCTACCAGGTTAGTGTGGATATTTCGACATTGAAGTGGCAAGAGTCACTGATCTTTTCTATGACAAGTACTTCCCAGACGCACTTCGAGCTAGGAAGGTGGCAGAGTTCTTGGAGCTTCAACAGGGGAGGTTTGAATGTCGATGAGTATATTCTGAAGTTCGAGGAGGGCTGTCTGTTTGCCCCGTATATTGCTTCCAACGACAAGGATAAAGGTGCTCATTTCATTAGAGGCCTTCGAGCAGAGATCCGGAGAGACCTCAACATGTCGAAAGCCGTGACATCAAGGAGATTGTGGCCAAGGCTTTGTTGGCCGAGCAAGATGAGAAAGACATTGCTAGAGAGAGACAGGCGATGGCAGCAAGCAGGCTATGGCTCAGAGAAACTCAATGGTTCAAGCCAAAGAGGAAAAGATAGATTCAAAGGGAATGCTAGATGGAACCGAGTTTTAAAGTACCAGCAATTTCATTTGATCCAGAGAAGCCATTGTGTCCCAAGTGCAATAGGCCTCATAGAGGTGAGTGCAGGTTGGTTCTTATACTTGTTACCGATGTGGCACTGCAGGCCATATTGCCAAGATTGTCCGAGAGGATCGGGTTAAAGAGAAGGTGCAGGGTCGCATCTTCACTATGACGAAGGAAGGTATAAATCCTGATTCTTCCGTGCTCTCTAGTACTATTTTAATTTCAGGCAGAGTAGCTATGACATTGATTGATACAGGTGCTACTTATTCTTTTATGTCTGAATTATTTTTGAGATCTTTGGGTATAGTTCCTTCTGTTATTCCCCTCCAGTTTAATGTTGTATTGACTTCGGGAGATGTGTTGTGCCCGACGTCTATTGTGAATTCATGTTCTGTACAAGCTCTTAGCATATCTTCTAGAATCTGAATAACTCTCTCTGATTGACCGTCACTCTGGGGGTGATATGCTGTACTGAATGCTAACCGTGTACCCAAGGCTCTGTGCAAACTCTTCCAAAACTCTGAAGTAAATCTAGGGTCACGATCAGACACAATCGACACAGGAACACCATGAAGTCTAACAATCTCTGCTATATACTCTTCGGCATACTGATTCATGAAATACGTCGTCTTAACTGGGAGAAAACAACAAAATCCTCTGAACCACTGGGCAATGCAAGAACTTGACGTCAACTTATCTTTCAACTCTTGGAATGAACTTTGGCACTCATTGGACTACTCAAACTTCACAGTCTTCCTCGTCAGATTGGTTAACGGCAGGGCAACTCTTGGAAAAATCTGAAATGAAACGACGATAATAACCGCCAAACCAAGAAAACTGTGTACCTCTGATACATTGGTAGGAATAGACCACTTCTGAATCGCCTCAATCTTTCCTGGGTCAACAAGCTATACATCCTTCGAAACAACATGGCCTAAGAAAGAAATTGCTCCAACAAGAACTCACATTCTTCAGCTAGCCATACAACCTCTTCTCTCTAAACAACTGAAGAACAAACTCTGAGGGCTCTGAATGAAGCTCTCTGGTATTGGAATAAATCAATATGTCATCGATGAAACAATGACAAAGCGATCAAATACGGCCTTGAACACTCAGTTCATCAGATCCATGAAGACTGAAGGAGCAGCTTAGTCAGACCAAAAGACATCACAAGAAATTCATAATGACCATTACCTGGTCCGGAACGCCGTCTTAGGGATCTCAGACACCTTCAACTGATAATAGCCAGATCGCAAATCAATCTTCGAAAACACCTGTAGCCCCTTGCAGTTGGTCAAAAAGATCATCTATCCGTGGCAACGGATATTATTCTTGATAGTCACTTTGTTGATCTCTCTGTAATCAATACAAAGCCGCAAAGACCCCATTCTTCTTTTTGACGAACAAGAACCGGAGCTCCCCATGGCGAAGAACTCGGCCGAATGAAACCTTTATCCAAATGATCCTGCAACTGCGTCTTCAACTCTTTCAACTCTGTTGGGGCTATTCTATACGGAGCCTTAGAAATAGGAACCGTACCTGGAACTAGATCAATCACAAACTCCACATCTCTGTCGGCGGCAAACCCGGCACATCATCCTCAAAAACATAGGGAACTCTCTCACCACAATATCATCAATATTCAATTTCACAATTCTATCCACATCCACAATCGAAGCCAAAAACCCATCACAACCTCTAAACAACAACTTCTTAACCTCAAGACACGAAATAAAAGGAAAAACCAGCGAGTACCTGTACTGGCAAGCATACCTTCCTTATTTGCATCATTTGCAAATTTCACTGTCTTGGCAACGCAATCAATCACTGCGCGGTAAGTTGACCCATCCATGCCAAGTACAATATCAAACGCAACCATAGGAATAACAATCAAATCGGAATAAACCACTCGCTCATCAATTTGAACAGAACATGAATTCACAATAGACGTCGGGCACAACACATCTCCCGAAGTCAATACAACATTAAACTGGAGGGGAATAACAGAAGGAAATATACCCAAAGATCTCAAAAATAATTCAGACATAAAAGAATGAGTAGCACCTGTATCAATCAATGTCATAGCTACTCTGCCTGAAATTAAAATAGTACTAGAGATCACGGAAGAATCAGGATTTATACCTTCCTTCGTCATAGTGAAGATGCGACCCTGCACCTTCTCTTTACCCGATCCTCTGGACAATCTTTGGCAATATGCCCTGCCGTTAACCAATCTGACGAGGAAGACTGTGAAGTTTGAGTAGTCCAATGATTGCCAAAGTTCATTCCAAGAGTTGAAAGATAAGTTGACGTCAAGTTCTTGCATTGCCCAGTGGTTCAGAGGATTTTGTTGTTTTCTCCCAGTTAAGACGACGTTTCATGAATCAGTATGCCGAAGAGTATATAGCAGAGATTGTTAGACTTCATGGTGTTCCTGTGTCGATTGTGTCTGATCGTGACCCTAGATTTACTTCAGAGTTTTGGAAGAGTTTGCACAGAGCCTTGGGTACACGGTTAGCATTCAGTACAGCATATCACCCCCAGAGTGAGTCATCAGAGAGAGTTATTCAGATTCTAGAAGATATGCTAAGAGCTTGTACTATCTACTATCCTTGTAGTTGGGATTCCAAATTGCCTCTTGTTTAGTTCAGTACAATAATAGCTACC
>NW_027460055.1:0-5000 GCF_025594145.1 Primulina tabacum
CAGCTAGGAGAAAGGATCCCATTGACGCAGCTAAGCCCATGCATACTGTATGGACTTCTGGTCGCACAAATTGCATAGTATCATAAATCGCTAATCCGGCTATTACCCATCCGCCAGGAGAGTTTATAAACAAATACAGATCCTTAGTATCATCTTCGATACTGAGATATACCATAAGACCAATAAGTTGATTCGAGATCTCGCTATTAACGTCTTGGCCTAAAAAGAGTAATCTTTCTCGATAAAGTCGGTTGATTAGGGTAAAATTGCATCCCTTAAGAACCGTACGTGCACCTTTTGATGCATACGGTTCAAAGAAGATTGCGAAAAAATCAATGTATAGATTCCAGTCCTGTTTATTTTTGCCTATTCTTTTTTTTTGATAGCAGGTTTTTTCTAACTTCTAACGAAAGGACTTTTTCTTCGATTTTTTAATAAAGACGCGTTTTGGACTTTTTTTTCTTCCTTAGAATAGAAAAAAGTCATTAAATTAATCGAATTAACTTTTCATTGATGTATTATTTCATCAAGATTCAATCCAAACCACGATGGTATTTTCTTGTTCATGAATAGGTCTCTTTCATCTTTTTAGGTTTCTGCTCTACTCCGGGTAAAGATCTGCCCGATATTGATTTGCACATATAGGACAAATCTTCTGATCACCATTTCTTTTTTAGGACTTTTTCAATTAATTTAAAATCTTTCACCAAGTATTTAGTTTGAGATTCCCTCGTTTCCCAAATAGGATATCTTTACAAATAACAAAGAGGAACCCTTTATTCATACGCGCAGTAATCGTAGATATATTACCAATTGGGTTTTTTATAAACAGAGCCTGGATTTTTCATTTTTTTAGTCCAACCAAAGCCAACCATAAATTATTCTAATTGATAATAGTACTATGAATCCCCCCAAACAATGGATCTAATTGCATGCACTTCACGCTCCAATTTTTTGATGATTCCATTTTTATTTCTTGGGCGAAACAGAGGATATCTCGATCGGGGAAGAGAACGGGGAAATCCCATATGACCCCATATTTATGACAAGTCGCACTATACGTCAACCCAAGATGCATCTTCCTCTCCAGGAATTCGGAAAGGTACTTTTGGAACACCAATAGGCATGTATTAAAAGAAAAAAGAACTAAATACTCTATTTCACTTTGATATGAAAACGTAACAATAGGGTTTTATTGTCTTTATAATATTGGCTTTATCATAATTAATTTTATCCATAGATTAGAAAAATTCAAAAATAAAGACAAAATAAATAAAGGAATTTTTTGACGAATAAGTTCTTTTGAAGATAAATTAAGGATGGACGCGTTTAATCATTGAAAATGGTATCAACCCCCCGTTGCGTATTGGTACTTATCGAGTATAGAATAAACCTGCTTCTCTTTGTTCCTACGAACAGAATTGTTCAATTATTATGAACAGAATAGAATAAATATTAACCTAACGCTTCCCTTGTTAGGAAATAATCCCTTGAACAAGGGAGGTCCATAGGATAGTCATAGTATAGTCTTTTACAATGCAATAAAGTTACGCATGTCCGTTTGTCTTTGCGAAAGGGGTATTTTCTATGGGTTTGCCTTGGTATCGTGTTCATACCGTTGTATTGAATGATCCCGGCCGGTTGATTTCCGTTCATATAATGCATACAGCTCTGGTTGCTGGTTGGGCGGGCTCGATGGCTCTGTATGAATTAGCAGTTTTTGATCCTTCTGACCCTGTTCTTGATCCAATGTGGAGACAGGGTATGTTCGTTATACCCTTCATGACTCGTTTAGGAATAACCAACTCATGGGGAGGTTGGAGTATCACAGGAGGGACTGTAACGAATCCGGGGATTTGGAGTTACGAAGGTGTGGCAGGGGCACATATTGTATTTTCTGGCTTATGCTTTTTGGCAACTATCTGGCATTGGGTTTATTGGGATCTAGAAATATTTTGTGATGAACGTACAGGAAAACCTTCTTTGGATTTGCCCAAGATCTTTGGAATTCATTTATTTCTATCCGGGGTGGCTTGCTTTGGTTTTGGTGCATTTCATGTAACAGGCTTGTATGGTCCTGGAATATGGGTGTCCGATCCTTATGGACTAACGGGAAAAGTACAACCTGTAAATCCATCATGGGGCGCGGAAGGTTTTGATCCTTTTGTTCCGGGAGGAATAGCTTCTCATCATATTGCAGCGGGTACGTTGGGAATATTAGCGGGTCTATTCCATCTTAGTGTCCGACCACCGCAACGTCTATATAAAGGATTGCGTATGGGAAATATTGAAACCGTGCTCTCCAGTAGTATCGCGGCTGTCTTTTTTGCAGCTTTTGTTGTTGCTGGAACTATGTGGTATGGTTCAGCAACTACCCCTGTCGAATTATTTGGTCCCACTCGTTATCAATGGGATCAGGGGTACTTCCAGCAAGAGATATATCGAAGAGTTAGTGCTGGGCTAGCAGAAAATCAAAGTTTATCAGAAGCCTGGTCTAAAATTCCTGAAAAATTAGCCTTTTATGATTATATCGGCAATAATCCGGCAAAAGGAGGGTTATTCAGGGCAGGTTCAATGGATAACGGAGATGGAATAGCGATTGGATGGTTAGGACACCCTATCTTTCGAGATAAAGAGGGGCGTGAGCTTTTTGTACGTCGTATGCCTACTTTTTTTGAAACATTTCCAGTCGTTTTGGTAGACGGCGATGGAATTGTTAGAGCTGATGTTCCTTTTAGAAGGGCAGAATCTAAGTATAGTGTTGAACAAGTAGGTGTAACCGTTGAGTTCTATGGCGGCGAACTCAATGGAGTCAGTTATAGTGACCCTGCTGCTGTAAAAAAATATGCTAGACGCGCTCAATTGGGTGAAATTTTTGAATTAGATCGTGCAACTTTGAAATCCGATGGTGTTTTTCGTAGCAGTCCAAGGGGGTGGTTTACTTTTGGGCATGCTTCGTTTGCTTTGCTCTTCTTCTTCGGACACATTTGGCATGGTGCTAGAACCTTGTTCAGAGATGTTTTTGCTGGTATTGACCCAGATTTGGATGCTCAAGTAGAGTTTGGAGCATTCCAAAAACTTGGGGATCCAACTACAAGAAGATAGGTAGTCTGATACAAAACTGCTTTGGTATCTTTCAGCTTTATTTTATTTTTGAAGCGAATTTAACATAGAGTACGAGAGTGGATTTGAATCAACGCTTTTTAGGCTCTTGCTCTTTCGAGATTATTCCCAAAAAGAAAAATAAAAAATAAACAGGTATGGAAGCTATAATTGTAAACCAGGATCGAATCTATGGAAGCATTGGTTTATACATTCCTTTTAGTCTCGACTCTAGGGATAATTTTTTTCGCTATCTTTTTTCGAGAACCACCTAAAGTTCCAACTAAAAAGTGAAATTCTTTTTCATTATCTCAATTGAAGTAACGAGCCTCCCCAACATGGGGAGGCTCGTTACTTCAATTAGTCCCCATGTTCCTCGAATGGATCTCTTAGTTGTTGAGAAGGTTGCCCAAAAGCGGTATATAAGGCATACCCCGTAAAACTTACAAGTAAACCAGATATAAAGATGGCGACTAGGGTTGCTGTTTCCATTATAATTATATAATTTCAAGACCCCAACGGATTATCATAAGATCGTTTATTTACAACGGAATGTTATACAAAGTCAACAGATCTCAATGAATACAATAAGATTTATGGCTACACAAACTGTTGAGAACAGTTCTAGATCGGGCCCAAGACGAACTACTGTAGGGAGTTTATTAAAACCATTGAATTCGGAATACGGTAAAGTAGCTCCGGGATGGGGAACGACTCCTTTGATGGGTCTTGCAATGGCTCTATTTGCGGTATTTCTATCTATTATTTTGGAGATTTATAATTCTTCTGTTTTATTAGATGGAATTTCAATGAATTAAATCTAATCTAGTAAGAACCACAAAATTCTAGCTTTTGGTAGTTCGATCGCGGAATTTATTTCTTTCTGTATTTCCGGAATATGAGTGTGTGACTTGTTATAATGGATTCTATTGATAGTACAGAGAATTGGTCTGTCACCTTGATAGAGATGGTTCTACTTCGTCGGATATTTATCCGAGTATCTGGAACACGGACTATATGAACTAGATTAAGAAATATTTGAACTATGATTCATACTTAATATAATTTATATATTATATATATATTATATTATATTTGACCTCGGTACGGACTCCAAAAAGAATTTCAAATAGTTAAAAAAAAAGATTTTTCTTTTTTTTAGTCATTCTATCTAATTCATGGAATACGTGATGATCCAATGGTTCTTACTCAGAGAATCCTTGGCTTAGCTTATGATTTATGATTGAATTGAATCATCGTGGTTCTAGTCTGAATCTGAGGTTTTAATTGATTCTATAGGGTCTTAACAAGAGAATTCCTATCAATTCAATAATAAAGATAAAGAAAAATAAAAGGCCACATTAGAGAAAAAAGAAATTAAAATGAAAAAAAAGAACAAATAGGTAAACAGAGCAGAGGATTCAAGAGGCCCGTAAGGATCAAGATAAAGATGATTGAGCTAACTTGATATTTTGGTATTATCACCACAAAGAGAAGCTTTCGAATTTTTTTCTTCTTTCGTACATTCAATTCAGAGAAGATTGAATCGTAGATTAAGAAGTTCCAAACTTTCTATTACATATCTGATTATTATTTGGGTGTTTTTGCTTGAGCTGTACGAGATGAAAGTCTCATATACGGTTCTGAGAGGGGGATTTTCACCTATCTCAATAAAGTCTATGATTGGTTCGAAGAACGTCTCGAGATTCAGGCGATTGCGGATGATATAACTAGTAAATATGTTCCTCCCCATGTCAATATATTTTATTGTTTAGGGGGAATTACGCTTACTTGTTTTTTAGTACAAGTAGCTACGGGGTTTGCTATGACTTTTTACTATCGTCCGACCGTTACTGAAGCTTTTGCCTCTGTTCAATACATAATGACAGAAGCTAATT
>NW_027460055.1:7500-13212 GCF_025594145.1 Primulina tabacum
ACTTCCATCTTGAAAGTTATGTGGCATTTTTATAAGATATCCACGATTTCTCTCGATTTCTAATCCAATACAAAAATGAATTGGTTCGATCAAGCTAGCTATATGTTGTGTATTATCGACGATTTCTACATAAGGCGGTAAGATGATATCTTGAGCAGTTACATATCCAGGACCTCTGACACAAATAGACGCTTCACAAGTCCCATATAGATTACTTCTCAATACAATTTCTTTCAAATTCATTAAAATCTCATGAACCGATTCTTGAATACCCGTTATTGTAGAATATTCATGCGGGACGTTCTCAGATTTTACACGTGTGATACATGTTCCTTCTATTTCTCCAAGCAAAGCTCTTCGCATCGCAATGCCTATTGTGTCGGCTTGTCCTTTCATAAGTGGAGAGAGAATAAAGCGCCCATAATAGAGACGTTTACTGTCTGTTCTTGATTCAACACATTTCCACTGTAGTGTCCGAGTAGATACTGTTACTTTCTCTCGAACCATAGTAATATTATTTTATTTGATTGAATTTGAATCATTTATTTCTCTTGTTTCTTTTGAAATTTCTTCACTATTCATTTCCTACACACGTCTTTTTTTCGGAGGTCTACAGCCATTATGTGGCATAGGGGTTACATCTCGTACGAAAGTTAATAGTATACCACTTCTACGAATAGCGCGTAATGCTGCGTCTCTTCCGAGACCGGGACCTTTTATCATGACTTCTGCTCGTTGCATACCTTGATCAACTACTGTACGAATAACATTTGCTGCTGCAGTTTGAGCGGCAAAAGGTGTGCCTCTTCTCGTACCCTTGAATCCACAAGTACCGGCGGAGGACCAGGAAATCACTCGACCCCGTACATCTGTAACTGTGACAATGGTATTATTGAAACTTGCTTGAACATGAATAACTCCCTTTGGTATTCTACGTGCACTCTTACGTGAACCAATACGTACATTCCTACGCGAACCAATTCTCGGTATAGCTTTTGCCATATTTTAGCATCTCATAAATCTGAGTCCGAAATATATGGATATATCCATTTCATGTCAAAAGAGATTTATTATTTTTACATTGAACCCTTTAGCGAGTCTGATTATCCTTGTCTTTGTTTATGTCTGGGGTTGGAGCAAATTACTATAATGCGCCCCCGCCTACGGATTAGTCGACACTTTTCACAAATTTTACGAACGGAAACCCTTATTTTCATATTTATCATTCCTTATCTTAATTCTGAATCTACTTCTTGGTAGAAAATAAGTTTCTTGAAATTTTTCATCTTGAGTCGTATTGAATAAAAAGCACCTAATCTTTCGAATCCTTGTTTCGGAGTCGATAAATTATACGTCCTCTCGTTGAATCATAACGACTTACTTCAATTTTTACTTTATCGCCTGGCAATATCCGTATAAAACTACGTCGGATCTTTCCTGAAACATAACCTAGAATCAGATCTTCATTATCTAACCGAACCCGGAACATGCCGTTGGGAAGTGATTCAGTAATTAAACCTTCATGAATCCATTTTTGTTCTTTCATTCCAGGTAAAGCCCCCTTGAAGTATCAACTAATGTACGAGAAACGCTATTAGACAACTTCTTTTTTTTACAAATAGAAAGAGAGTCGTTGGATATTAAACGGATTACCATATAGAACACAACAACTCTCCGCCAATTCTTTCTAGTCGAGCTTCCCGGTCTGTCATTATACCTCGAGAAGTAGAAAGAATTACAATCCCCATCCCACCTAAAATTCTAGGAATTCGTTGAGAGTTAGAATATATTCGTAAACCAGGTCGGCCAATCCGTTTTAAATTTAAAAAATTTCTATAGGGTCTTTTCCTATTCCTTCTATGTCGCAGGGTTAAAACCAAAAAATATTTGTTTTTTTCTTGATGTTTTCTGACGTTTTCGATAAAACCTTCGCGGAAAAGTATTTTAACAATATTTTCGGTAATATTAGTAGATGCTATACGAACAACTCGTTTTTTATCCATATCAGCATTTCGTATAGAGGTTATTATCTCAGAAATAGTGTCCCTACCCATGATGAACTAAAATGATTGATGTCTCAAAATTGGATATAATTAACATGTTTTTCTTTTTTTTATTGGTTTATGAATATGAAGTTGAAAGGTATATACGTGAGACACAATCTAGGAATTAATCTAGTTCTTAATTTATTTCTTTATAAAGATTTCACGATCTCTTTTTATTTTATAATACCTCGGGAGCTAATGAAACTATTTTAGTAAAATTTAATTGTCTCAATTCCCGAGGAATTGCACCAAAGATTCTAGTTCCTTTTGGATTTCCTTCTTGATCAATCACAACTGCGGCATTGTCATCATATCGTATTATCATACCGTTGTCACGTTTAAGTTCTTTACAGGTACGAACAATTACAGCTCTGACTACTTCTGATTTTTCTAGGGACATGTTTGGTAATGCTTCTTTGATCACAGCAACAATAACGTCACCAATATGAGCATATCGACGATTGCTAGCTCCTATGATTCGAATACACATCAATTCTCGAGCCCCGCTGTTATCCGCTACATTTAAATAAGTCTGAGGTTGAATCATATCAATTTTTTAGTCTATTCTTCCAATTCAAAGGATGAAGAAAATAAAAGAAATATTGTTTGTCCAAAAAAAGAGACCTGTGTGGTCTTTTTTTCATCCCTAAAGACTCATTTCTGTGGGTTCTTTTTTTTATCCCGAACTAATAAATTGAGTTCGTATAGGCATTTTCGATGCTGCTGTTAAAATAGCCCTTTTAGCTATATTTTCAGTTACTCCACCTATTTCATATAGTATTCGACCCGATTTAACAACTGCTACCCAATATTCGGGGGATCCTTTCCCTGAACCCATACGTGTTTCAGCAGGTCTTATGGTAATTGGCTTGTCTGGAAATATGCGTACCCATATTTTTCCCCCACGGCGTGCATTTCGTGTCATTGCTCGTCGACCGGCTTCGATTTGTCTAGATGTGATCCAAGCAGGTTCAAGTGCCTGAAGAGCATATTTACCGAAACAAATACGATTACCTCGATAAGCCATTCCCTTCATTCTTCCTCTATGTTGTTTACGGAATCTAGTTCTTTTGGGGTTATAGTTGATGGGTGTTTTGGAATTCCATCTCTACTACAGAACTGGACGTGAGAGTTTCTTCTCATTCAGCTCCTCGCGAATAAAAGGCTTCAAAATGGAATTTCACTTAGATTTTAATCTATATTTCACTTAGATTTTAATCTATATTAAATAGATATTCACATTTTTTTTTTAAATTTATAAAAAAATAAAGTTTTCGCGGGCGAATATTTACTCTTGCAATCTCTATTTCCGCGCTAGGACTTGTTCATGACTTCTCAGAATAGATGAATAGATTTCCGGTTCATTTCGCCGTCCCGACTAGCGAATCATTAAGATTCATTTGTTCAATAAAATCTTTTGCGTTCACAGGTTCCATCGTTCCCATCGCCTCGTACTTAATGGTTAGGTCCGAATTTGCAATGGAGCTAATAATCCAATTTATTCTTGAGTCAACCTTCTTAGTCTTTATTGGCTCGAAGCTCTTGATTTCTTTCTTCTGATTCGTTTAATATTTAGTTCATTATGGATGAATCAACTAGTATTGATGCTTTATTACACTGTTTTTTTGAGAGGACTTATACATAGACCTTACATATTGGAATTCTATAGCAATATTGATATTCTTTTTCTCTCTTTCTCTCATCCTTCCGTTTATCCACACCCTTCTTCTGTATATTGTTTTAAACTTAGAATTAAAGTTAAAAGATTTCAGTTGCTACAAAGATATGACCAATTTATCATATTTTGTCTGGTTCTTTAGATCCAGATAATACGAAGTGATGAGTTGGTTTTCATACTATGGGGCTGGTCTTTTTTTTTAATCCTAACCCTAACCAACGAGTCACACACTAAGCATAGCAATTATATCAAAAGGTGAATCGGATTTTTATTCAACCCTATAAAGAATTAAAAATTAGAATTGCTTGTTTTGATTAATCAGAAAAAGAACGAAGAAGTTTCCCTTTTTTTGTTCTATCAATGGGAAAAACAAGTCAAGTTTTCTTATTCCTCTTCTTTGTCTAGAAAAATCCAAATTTTGATACCTAATACCCCATAGATAGTCCGAACAATATAAGAACAATAATCAATTTTAGCTCGAATGGTTTGCAGGGGAACCCTGCCTTCTCTGATCCATTCGACACGTGCAATTTCTTTTCCATCGATACGTCCTGCAATTTGTACTTGAATCCCTTTTGTATCTGCTTGTTCAGTTAATTCAATAGCTTTTTTCATTGCTTTTCGAAATGAAACTCTATTCTTTAATTGTCCGGCTATAAATCCTGCAAGAATATTAGGGTTTCCGTAAGGTTTTGCAATTCTTGTGATAGCAATGTTTAGTTTTCGGTTTCCATAATCAAATTCTTTTTGTAGGTTCATCTGTAATTCTTCGATTCCTCGTGGTCTACTTTCTATTAATAACTTTGGGAATCCCATAAAGATTATGATCTGGATCAAATCGATTCTCTTTTGAATCTCTATACGTGCAATCCCCTCGGTGCCGGAGGATATTCTCATATTCTTTTGTACATAATTTTTGATAAAATCTCTTATTTTATGATCTTCTTGTAGACCCTTAGAATAATTTTTTGGTTGTGCAAACCAAAGGGAATGATGACGTTGGATTGTACCAAGTCTGAAACCAAGTGGATTTATTTTTTGTCCCATACTCCTCCCCTAATATCTATCATCATATATCCACGAATCCATTTGTTCATAGTCAGCATTTAGAGATCTATCTTTCACTACAAGAGTTATATGACAGGTATTTCTTTTTATCGCATAACGACGTCCTCGAGCTCGAGGTTTTAATCTCTTCGCGGTAGTACCCTCATTAACTTCAGCTTTACTAATTACTAAATCGGCTTTGTTGGAAGCCATATTGTAACTCGCATTTGCTGCTGCAGAATAAACCAATTTAAAAATTGGATAACATGCTCTATAAGACATGAGTTCTAGTATCATAAGTGTTTCCTCATAAGAACGTCCACGAATTTGATCAATTACTCTTCTTGCTTTATCAGCAGATAGAGATATATGTCGACCTAAAGCGTATACTTCTGTTTTTTTTTTCTTTAGCATAAGGTTTGTCTCCTACTAATAAATCATAAATATCTATCCATTTTTTTTAAGATAAGATTATCGACGAGATCGATTATCATTTTTTGCATGTCCTCGGAAATTTAAAGTAGGTACAAATTCTCCCAATTTGTGTCCTACCATACGATCTATTATATAAATAGGAAAGTGTTCCTTACCATTATGAATAGCAATCGTATGGCCGATCATTGTGGGTATAATGGTAGATGCACGGGACCAAGTTACTATTATTTTTTTTTCTGCTTTTTTATTAAGCTTTTCTATTTTTATTAATAGATTATTGGCTACAAAAGGATTTTTTTTTAGTGAACGTATCACAGCTAACTCCTATTTCTTTTTTGTAAAGACGAAAAAAGAAATTCTATTTTCTCGTCTATTTACTACGGCGACGAACAATCAAATTATCACTATATTTATTCCTTTTTCTACTTCTTCTTCCAAGTGCAGGATAACCCCAAGGGGTTGTGGGTTTTTTTCTACCAATTGGGGCTCTCCCTTCCCCACCCCCAT
>NW_027460056.1:0-33159 GCF_025594145.1 Primulina tabacum
GAACAACCAAAGAAATAAACTTTCTGTTGCTGTTCAGAAGTTTGACAACATAAAGATGAGAGCTGGAGAATCGATGCATGAGTAGGATGAAAGAGTCAGCTGTATCATCAATGAACTTAACGCACTTGGAAAAGTGTATACCAACAAAGAAGTTGCCTTAAAAGTGATCATAGGTCTTCCCAAGGAGTGGGACGTTAAAACCATGGCAATGCAGGAATCCAAGGATCTAAACAAGGTTGAGCTTCATGACCTATTTGCTGATCTGAAGGCCTATGAGTTTGAGCTGCAAACTCGAGAAGGAGAAACCCTCTACTCCAGCAATCACACTGCCTTAGCAGCTGTAAGAACAGAACTAACTGGTTCAGTCGAGAAGGTTTCTGATCAACTGAGCAATGATGCTATGTCATTGTTCATCAGAAATTTGGAAGGTCATGAGGAAGAATCAAGGGAACTACCAGAAGCGTTATAAGAGAAACAATTCTAAAGAGGAATCAAATGCTTGCTACAACTGTGGCAAACCTGGTCACTTCATTGCTGACTGTACCAAACCCAAAAGGACAGTCAAGGCTCGACTGAAAGAAAGAAGAAGTCATATGAGCACAAGAGGAGACCCAAGGATGATAAGAAGTCTTACAGGAAGAAGCATGAGGTGCTCTTAGCTGAAGAGAGTAAATCTAAATGGGCAGAAACTGACAGCGAAGAGTCAGAGCCAGAAACCTCATGCAGTTCCAGTGATGGTTAAGAGGAAGTGAAGTGTCTAATGGCTGATGATACAGAAGTGGAGTCAAGCAGTCAACATGTATTTGACTTCAGCTCAACTGATTTCACTAGAGAAGAACTTATTTCAACTCTTCATGACATAATTAATGAGTACCAAAAGCTTGCCTTATCTTTTGAAAAGGCCAGAGCAAATCAAACTGATCTCAATAGACAATAAAACTAAAACTGATGAATCAGCTGATGAGTTGAGTCTTAAAAAAAGAGATTGCTAAGCTCAATGCTGAAAGAAGCAGGAATCAATCAATGATTCAGAAGTTGATGCTTGAAAATTTAAAGCAAACTGAGCTTATTAAGGCTTGGAACAAATTATCTGCCGCATTAACTGATATACAGAACTCTCAGAAATCAGTTACTGATAAAACTGGTTTAGGGTTCAGTAACCAAGATGAAATGTCTTCCAATGATACTAAACCAAACTGAATATGGTCAAAGGGAAATACATTCACTTTGTCAAATCAGTTATGGTACAAGAACAACCTGAGCCAAGTAAACTGGTTGAACAGCCTGCTGAAAGTACGAACAAGGCTAGAAGATATGTTATTGGTTATATCCCAAAGGTTTTAACTGACTCACGCAGTCAGTCGTCAAAAAGATTCAGCAGGAATTATTCAAATGGCTACTCCAATTACTATAACAACAAGCCAGCTCAGAAAAGATATCGACTGAACAATCAGTTGAACAAAGCTAGATCACATGTTGTCTCATCTGCACAGTACACACCTACCACACAAAAATCGAGAAAGACCATCTGGAATACAGCAACTGGACTGTCAGTTAGACTGATCCAAGTCTGGATTACTAAAGGACTAATCAATGTAGGACCCAAATAACTAAGGGTACCAAAATTATATCTTGTGTGTGATTGCAGGTAACAGGTACAAGCAAGGAATCAATCTGGTACTTGGATAGTGGATGCTCACGACACATGACGGGAGATGCAAACTTGCTGTCTCAACTGATCAAGTACACTGGACCAAACATTAGTTTCGGAGATAATTCCAAAGGTAAAATTGTGGGTAAGGGTAAGCTTATCCATGGTAACTTTTTCATTAATGATGTTTTATTAGTTGAAAATCTCAAGTATAATCTGATTAGCATTAGTTAGTTATGCGATAATGGATTCTCAGTTCAGTTTGACAAACATTCGTGTTTAGTCAAAGACTCAACTGATGAGGTCATCCTAACTAGCAAACGCTGTGGAAACACTTACAAAGTCAGTTGGAATGATCAACCTTATGCACCAGTATGTTTTATTACTTCAAAATCTTCTAAAAATTGGTTGTGGCATAAGAGATTAAACCACCTGAACTTTAAATCCATTGCATATCTGAGTAATCACGATCTTGTCACTGGTTTGCCCAAAATGGATTGTACCAAAGATAAAATTTGTTCAGCATGGCAGTTTGGTAAACAAGTTAAATCTTCTTTTAAAAACAAGGGAAGTAAATCTTCTTCCCGATGCTTAGAGCTGTTACGTATGGATCTATTTGGTCCAATACCAGTCATGAGCTTAGGGGAATGAAATACACCTTGGTGGTTGTGGATGATTTTTAAAGATTTACTTGGGTCATTTTCTAAAATCCAAAGACCAAACTGCTGCACAACTGATTAAGCTCTTCAAAAGACTATTAAATGAGAAATCAGTTGGAATTGATAGAATCAGATCCGATATAGGAACTGAATTCATCAATCAAATTCTTTCAAATTTTTTAGAAAATGCTGGAATTAAGCATGAGCTCTCAGCAGCTAGAACTCCTCAGCAAAATGGTGTAGCTGAGAGGAGAAACCGGACCCTCAAAGAAGCTGCTAGAACAATGCTTGCTGATTCTGGCATTTCTCAAAGTTTTGGGGAGAGGCAGTAAACACTGCGTGTTACACTCAGAACAGATCAATGATTAATAAAATCATTTGAAAACACCTTATGAGATCTGTCATGGACGAAAAAGTGTGGTTTCTTACTTCAAAATATTCGGCTGCAGATGTTTTATTCTTGACAATGACAAAAATCATTTAAAAGCCTTTGATGCTAAATCTGCACAGGGAATATTTTTTGGATATTCATCAGTCAGCAAAGCATATAGAGTGTTTAACAAGAGCACACTAAATATTGAAGAGTCTATACATATTGTTTTTGATGAAACTGTACTAACTGACAAGCCAACTGATCCAGTTGAGCTAGTGGATAGATTTACATATATATCAGTTTGGAGGATGATCATGAAGAAGAAAATCACATCAATCGAAACATCCTTCAAACACCAGAACCTGAAATTGTGGATCAATCAGTTGAACAGAAAGCTGTTCTTGATAATCAGTTGCTGGAGCCTATTGAGGATATTCAACTACCAACTGATGCAGCAGCAATTGAAACTGAAGAAAACACCCAGTTGCAAACTGAAGCAGTTGCTGACTTGGATACAACAAATGCTGAATACAGATGGAAGAAATCACATCCTCCAGAATTGCTAATAGGTAACCCATATGATCCGGTGAGAACTAGAAATCAGATGCTCAACTTATTTATTCATTCAGCTTTCGTATCGCAATTGGAACCGAAGAAAACTGATGAAGCCCTTGCTGACCCAAACTGGACAAACGCAATGCAAGAGGAGCTGAATCAGTTTACCCATAACAATGTCTGAAACCTAGTTCCAAGACCAATTTCAAAAACTGTTATAGGTACAAAATGGGTGTATTGGAATAAACTGAATGAAGATGGTTCAGTTTTGCGCAACAAGGCGAGACTGGTAGCACAAGGATATAGGCAAGAAGAAGGAATTGACTACGATGAAACATATGCATCAGTTGCAAGACTGGAAGCAATAAGAATATTCCTTGCCTATGCTTCATTCAAGGATTTCAAAGTCTACCAGATGGATGTAAAGAGTGCTTTCCTAAATGGTCAGTTGCAAGAGGAAGTCTACGTTGAACAACCTCCAGGTTTCATCAATCACCTTTTTCCTGATCATGTCTACCATTTGAACAAAGCCTTATATGGTCTTAAACAAGCACAAAGAGCTTGGTATGAAACTCTTTCAAAATTTCTAACTGATCACGATTTTTCTGTTGGATCAGTTGATAAGACATTGTTCAAATTCTCTAAGAATGATCATGTTTTACTCGTTCAAATTTATGTTGATGACATTATATTTGGATCAACTAACCCCAAATTATGCGAGAAGTTTGCTAAGTTGATGCAGGATAAATTTGAAATGAGCATGATGGGTGAACTGACATTTTTCCTTGGACTGCAAGTGAAGCAACTGGAGACATGCACGTTTATCAGTCAACTAAATACACAAAGAAGTTGCTGAAGAAATTTGGCAAGGAATCGTGTTCAACTGCAAGTACTCCCATGAGTTCATCAGTTAAACTAAACACTGATCAAGGGGGAATATCAGTCGAGGCGACAATTTATAGAGGTTTAATAGGTTCATTATTGTACCTAACTGCTAGTCGCCTTGATATTGTATTTGCTGTCTGTATGTGTGCCAGATTTCAAGCAAACCCTAAGCAATCACATTTTTCAGCTGCCAAACGTATTTTAAAATATTTGAAAGGCACTCAAAATCTTGGGTTATGGTATTCTAAAGACTCCTCTATCAATCTAGTTGGCTATTCAGATGCAGATTATGCAGGGTGTAAGTTTGATCAAAAAAGTACAAGTGGATCATGTCAGTTTCTGGGAGACAGACTGATCTCTTGGTTCAGCAAGAAGCAACCATCCATTGCCACTTCCACAACTGAAGCAGAATATCTTGCTGCCTGTGCTCAACTGCTCTGGGTTCAGCAACAACTGAGATACTATGGAGTCATCGCCAAGAATCGCCCATATTTTGTGACAACACAAGTACGATTGCTATCACCTACAATCCGGTTCTTCACTCTAGGACCAAGCACATACATGTCAAGCATCACTTCATCAGAGATCATGCCTTAAAGAAGGACATAAGACTGGAATATGTCTCAACCGAACAACAAGCAGCTGACATCTTCACCAAACCGTTGCCCGAGAATAAGTTATCTCACTTTCGCAATATACTTGGATTAATTGATTTATCTTAATAAGTTTTACTGCTTATGTCAGTTGTCAATCAGTTCTTAGTTTCTAACTGATGTCAGTTTGTTACTTGTCATTTATTATGTTTAGTTCGTAATTTATTTATCAACTGTTGAGACTAACTCGTGCAGGAAGATAAAGACAAAGATAAACTCATAAACATGTTATTCATCGAAAGAAATTAGCACGGATTACATCGAAATATTCTTCTTCAACAAAAGACCTCCACTTGGTCAACCAACGGGTTAACTCTCCGGTGGAAGTCTTCAGGAAGCTATCTGAGTCAGCTATACGCTCTAGGATCCTCCGTTCCTTCTGAAGCATTAGCGGTAGACATATCCATCTTCGAAGAGGTCCACCGTATCAGCAACGTGCAAGCGTTCTAGATATTTACTTATTTTCGCCAACAGTCAGGGAGTGGTAGCCTCTCCGCACTTCATAGAGGAACTGGAGTCCCTGTAGCTCCTCCCAGTATCGAAGGATTTTATGGAAGACTTCATCCTCCATAGCAGCCTTTCGTTTCTCCAAAACTGCGTTCATAAACTCCTTGTCCATATCAGGCGTATTCGAACTACTTGCACCTGCCATTTTACCTTTTGATTGTTATTTGCTGATATGAGTAAAACTGACCAAGTTATTCTTATTTATAGCCCAGGGTCAAGGAAACTGAAAGGACAAAGTCATTACGGCAGACGATTAACCTTCTAAGCATAAGATTTTATTTGATTCGTCTTGCTTAAATTCTCGTAATATTTATATGCATTTATTTAGGTGGAATATTGGTTTAAAATGTTAACTGAGAAGACATCAGTTAGTAAATCTTCAACTGAAAAGACACAGTTTTACAACTGATCGTTCAGCTGATTATTTCACTAATCTTCTCACATAAGTTAATAAATTAACAATTTTTTTATTCCAAATTTAGTGACGTGACTGATTATCAAAGCATTAAATGCTATCTTTCATCAAATGACAGGTTAAGACGTGGATCCTTTTAATCCATGTATTTTCAACACACGATTTTACAACACTTACACACGTGTTTTAAATCAAAATTTTCTGGACTAACACATGTCCAAAAATTTAAACTGTCACGTACATAAGTACTTTTCTCGCTCCATTTCAGTTCTTCTTCCTTATGCTTACCTAAAATTTTCAGAGCAAAAGCAAATTCAAGCTTTCTTTTTTGCAGGAAATTATTCAGTTCTAATGGCAAATCAAATTCCCGCTCACATGCTGAATGCTATGGCTATCAATTTTGAATCAGTTGTATCAGTCGGAGAAGCCGATGTTAAGAACGTCTTTCTGAAGCTAGAATCAGCTGGGCTTAGGACATTTTTGGGGCAATCTTCACAGGAGATCTACCCGAAGGAACTTCTGGATTTCTACTCTAATCGAAATATCAATTCTGATGGAAGCATCATCACTACTGTCAATGGTTAGTTGTTGACCATTTCTGAAGAATCGTTAGGAGAAATGTTCTTATTGCCTTCACATGGGCTGGCAAACCTTGCTGACGTTAAAGCATCTGATGTCAAAGAGATGCAAACTCTTCTGCTGATGGTCGGAAAATCAAAGTTTCCGATCCAAAGAAGGAACTGAAGCACGAAGTTTAGTTGCTGGCTGATATTGTAGCCAAGGGGCTATTAGCAAAGGCAGGATCATTTGCTTACCTAACCTTGGAAAAATTTCAAGCCATCACTTTCATTATGGCTGGTCGAAAACTGAACTGGAAGCACCTTATTTTCAATATCTTGAAAAATATGTTTCAATCCACCAAGCAATCCAAAGGATTCGCAGTATAACTAAGCTATTTGATGAAATTCAAAGGACTGGTGGCTGATGATTCAGAGAGATCATCAAAAATCAAAGTCTTCCACGCCAATAACGCTCAGCCGCCAAAAACTAAGCTGGACATCTCTCCTGATCAGTTTGTTAAGATCAAAAAGGAGATTGGGACGCAGTAGGATGCTCCCAAATCAGTAAAGAAGGAAAAAACTTTGGCTTAACTGAAACCATTCAAGAGAAAACTGATTGTCAGTGGATCAGATTCTGAGGAAACACCAGTTCAGTTGATTACAAAGAAACAAAGGACTCAAAAAACCAAGCCAGTAGCAATGTTGGCATCTTTCCCAGCTGATAGAGTGAAGCAATCAGACGCTCAACAGCCTATTCAGGCTATTCCTTTAATAGCCGTTCCAGCTGATGTTTCAGCTAAAGATCAGTTACCTCCACCAACTAATCCATCCAAACAAGTCATCGGTATAGCTGGTAAAAAGAAGAAATCAGCAAAGGTTTCAGATCCTTCGATCAAAATCAATCGACCTACAATCCTTACTTCTGCTCGACCCAAAGGAATCAAAATTCAGGAGCTAGTGGATATTACTCACTCTGGACTGAGCATTCCACACATTCTTTCTGATGAGAAAGGCAAGGGCAAATTGATCGAAGAGCCCAGGCCATCAAATGCCATTCAGACTCACATTGACCTTATATGGGAACAGGTCAACGCCTTTGCTGAATCCAAACTGAAAGTTTATAATGCTTGGACGAGCTTCAGAACACATACTTTTGCCAAAGAGTTGAAAAAGAAGTCTAAACTGGATGCATTCATCAAATTAGAAGCAACTGTTGTCAAAATGGTCAAAGCTGCTACAATTTTTCAAGCATTGGGGAGAAAGAATTATTTCTTTGATCAAATAAGAGCCAAAAAGTTGGGCCAACTGATTGAAAGCTAAAAAGCAACTACATTCCCACAAGTCCAACTGCTTATAATGATCGAGCTGTGCTCACTCAATTGGACACAGATCTTATTGCTCTGCAATCGCAGATAAAATTTTGGAAAATAGATCAGGAATTGGTCATTTATGAAGGCTCTTCCGAAGATAAAGAAGATGAATCGACTTCTCAGCACAAAGAGCCATCCCCAAAACAAGCTGCTGCTACAATAGTAGAGCCAATTCAGGATGTGCCACCATCTTCTTCTGTTGCTGATCCTCAACCTTACTCGGACGCTGACTTGACTCTTGCTGATATCGATGAAATCATTCAGTCAGTAGCCCGAGAATTTCAAACAAGTGTGCCTTCAGCTGAAGCAGTTGATCTTCCAACAGATCAAGCAGTTACAGTTGCTGATATCCCTGTCTTGGCTGAACAAGATGTTCAAATTGAAGTACCCATTCACTCAACTGTTGAACCAAATATAGAGAATGTTGTCACTGAGGAGGCTTAGTTGCATGTTGACAAACTGCAACAAGTTTCAGATGATCAACCATCCGAACCACCTGTCACTGATCCTCCAACAGAAACTTCCACAGATCATCAAATTAATCATCAGGACAGTTCATCTACTGATCCAAATCAATTTTCTTCTCCTCCTATTCCACAAGAAGTCAACATACAAGACGTTACAGAGCTGACACATGCTAAAACAGAGGTTTCTGACCGGACTTTGTTGATATTTGATCAATCTACCAAGGAACGAGAACCAGGGCCGTCTGGAACTTTATCTCCTCATCCATCCTCTGACATGGATCTAGTCCTCGAAGAGATTCAGGACATTCAGAACAACATGTCACAAATAGTGAAAGAAATCAAGGAGATTCAACGCACTCAGCTTGCTCACTCTCTAAAGCTGAACTCCTCCAGTGAATTTACCTCAGAAAAATTGAAATCTATTCAAACAGCTGTGACCTCTATCTCTTTTGTGATCGACGAGCTTAAAAAGAACAGAGGCTTAGCTTAGAGTCTCTCCCTTACACAAGACTCAATCAACAAGCGAGTAGAATCTATGGAGACATCTGTCTCAAAGAAGATCGACTTGCTGCAAACCACTGTGTTGACTTCCGTCAAAGATATTGCAGCTGATGTTAGGATTTTATCTCTCAATGTCGACGTGCTTGACAAAAAGGGGGAAGCAACTAGATTGATGAAGGAATAAGAGATGATACAATTGAAGAGACAACTAGTTATTAGTTGAAGATTATTTGTTTTCTTTGTACGAATCTGTACACTAGAAAAATTATTTTATCCACAAGGATTTTACTTCAGCTGATCAGTTTATTAAATTCCAAGTTTTATCAATCACCAAAAAGGGGGAAATTGTTGGAAACTAAATATCAGTGATTTGACAAACTAAGCATTGAAATTATTGGACTAACTAATCAAGTTACCAGGCTTCACAAATCGACTATCACTTGCCGAACTGATGATTAATGTGCTTAATATTAAAGGCAACTGATACCAACACAACTGATTTATGCAACTGAGTGAGCAGTCAACCAACTGATCTGTCGTGAACCTATATATTCAGCCGAGAACACTCAAGCTAGTATCTCTCAGCAAATCTCTCAGTTGTACACGTTACCAGTTGAGAACGACAACCGACAAATAGTACAACAGACTGCAACTAGTAGTGGAACGCCGCATTTCAGAGATTGCAGTGTACGAAAATCAGAGAATAATGACGTGGCAATCAACGGATATATGGATTCAAACGTTATTTAATATTACCGTTGAGAGGGAAGCCTATAAATAGGTGAAGAGGGCAGTTGAGAAGAAGAGACGACTTATCATTCTATTCAAGCTTGCTGTTACTCTGCTAAAATCACAACTCGTTTTCGTGTATCAAAAGCTCACTCTTATCAGATTGATAAGTAGCAATCAAGGCTACATTTATGAGCTTGCTAGCACTTTGAAATCGTTGTTAGATTCGTTCAGTTGTGTTTAAATCTCAGTCACGCACTGTAAAAGTTTTTGTGTAATAAGAGTTTCAGTTTTGGCAGTGTTAAGCCCAAACTGAAGTGGGTCAATACAACTCTTGTATTCGATCAAAGTCTTTTAGTGGAAATCCTATCTTCGTGATAGAAGGGATGACGTAGGAGTTATTCTATTCTCCGAACATCCAGAAACAAACCGTGTGCATTTTAATTTCGGTCATTACTTTCAGTTAACTATTCTATCTCTCAGTCAGTTTACTTCCGCAACTGTTTTTCTCAGTTAAACTGACTGTTATCGACTGACGAGATACTGAGAATCAGTTTGTCACTAAATTGAACTCAACATTTGAAAAGAATACAAAAATACGTGAGTGTTTATTCAACCCCTCCCCCCCCCCTTCTAAACACTTATCACCTTATAACCGATCCTTTCAAAATATTTGATTGGTACTGGAAAACTTGAAAACGATCTCTATAACTTAAAATTGAAAGATATTCCACTAAACAATGTCCAAGCAATAACAACAACAAACAAGCAAAAGCAAGATACTCTTAATTCGGCACAATTATGGCATGCTCGATTCGGACATATTTCCCTAAGAAGGATGAACAAGCTAGTGGGAGTGGGCATGTTTGATATGTCTTATATTAATTCTCCCCCAACTTGTGAATCCAGTCTAAAAGGAAAGACGATCAAAATTCCCTTTAATGGCCATGCGGAGCATGCCAAAAGGTTATTGGATTTGATCCATACCGATGTGTGCAGTCCACTTAGCATGATCACTATGCATGGACATGCCTACTTCATCACCTTTACCGAAGACCTTTTGAGGTATGGGTATGTGTATTTGATGAAATACAAGTCTGAAGCCTTTGAAAGGTTAAAAGAATACAGAAGTGAAGTAGAGAAACAGTTGGGACGAAGCATCAAGTCACTTCGATCGGATCGAGGTGGTGAGTACTTGAGTGCCGAGTTCCAAGAGTATCTTAGAGAGAGTGGGATTCTCTCGCAGTGGACTCCGCCTGCTACACTACAGTTGAATGGTGTTTCCGAGCGTCGTAACCGGACTTTGATGGACATGGTTTGGTCTATGATGGGGTTCACGGAGTTGCCGTCATCCTTTTGGGGATATGCGCTTGAGACAGCGGCACTGTTGTTGAACAATGTCCATTCAAAGGCAGTTTATAAGACACCATATGAGATATGGATGGGTAAGCCTCCCAAATATTCTTATCTTAGAATATGTGAAGCAGGCAGTGAGAGATAAATTGGATAGTCGATCCATTTTATGTTACTTTGTGGGATATCCGAGGAATTCAGTTGGATACTATTTCTATCGTCCCCAAGAAACAAAGGTGCTTGTTTCTAGGAATGCAACCTTTTTGAAAAAAGAATTTCTATTGTATAGGAAAGGGGAGATGATAGAACTCGAAGAAGTTCGAGAGACACCCACAATTGAAGAACCCACACCCAAAGAGCCAATAGAGCAGATACAAGCTCCTAGAAGGTATGGTCTACTTCTTGAAGAGGGCCATGATGAGCCTAACCATAGATGTGATCCATTAACCTTCAAGGAAGTGTTATCTGATGCTATTCATCCAAATGGATTGAAGCAATGAAATCTGAGATGAATTCCATGCATTTGAATCAAGTGTTGAATCTTGTGGATCCACCTGAGGGAACTGTTCCCATAGGGTGTAAATGGATTTACAAAATGAAGCTTGGGGCAGATGGGAATGTGTTGACCTTCAAGGCGCGATTGGTGGCAAAATGATATACTCAAAGACAAGGAGTTGACTTTGAGGAAACCTTTTCTCCAGTTGCAATGTTCAAGTCTATAAGGATATTGCTAGTCATAGCTGCTTGGTATGACTATGAGACATGGCAGATGGATGTCAAGACAGCCTTTCTTAATGAAGATATTAAGGAAGAGATTTACATGTCTCAACCTGAAGGGTTTACATTTGTCGGAAGTGAGCATCTGATATGCAAACTTCAGAGATCTATTTATGGTCTAAAGCAGGCGTCTAGGAGTTGGAACCTTAGATTCGATAGTACAAGCAAAGAGTTTGGTTTTACTAAGAATCCTGAGGAACCCTGTGTGTATAAGAAGGCCAGTGAGAGTGCTGTGACATTCCTGGTGCTTTATGTTGATGACATTATACTCATTGGGAATGATGTAGGGATGTTGCAATCAACCAAAATATGGTTAGCGAGTAAGTTCTTGATGCAGGACTTGGGTGAAGCATCTTTTGTATTGGGAATACAGATCTATAGAGATAGATCAAGAAGATTTCTTGGTCTCACCCAGTCGACATACATTGATACCATCGTGAAAAGATTCTCGATGGATGAGTCCAAGAGAGGACATCTACCAATATGTCATGGCGTGTCCCTATCCAAGTTTATGTCTCCCAAGACTGATGTAGAGATAGCGGCGATGACACACATTCCGTATGCATCCAAAATTGGTAGTTTCATGTATGGGATGATATCTACATGCCCTGACGTGGCTTATGCACTAAGTGTATTGAGTAGATATTAATCGAACCCTGGTCTTCCACAATGGAAAGCTGTGAAAGACATCCTAAAGTCTTTGAGAACGACCAATAAGTTGTTCTTGGTCTATGGGGGTAGAGAACTGAAATTTGAAGGCTATACCGACTCTAGCATCCAAAGCGATATCGATTACTCGAAGTCAACCTCTAGGTTTGTATTCATGCGCAATGGTGCTGCTGTCACTTGGAAGAGTTCCAACCAAGACAGTACTGCGGATTCCACCACTGATGCCGAATACATTGCTGCATCAGCTGCAGCAAAGGAGGCTATTTGGATAAGGAATTTCATCCAAGATTTGGGCGTCATTCCTAATGTAGTTGCTCCTGTCCTAGTGTTTTGTGACAACACTGGAGCTATAGCTCAAGCAAAGGAGCCAAGGAATCATCAGAAATCCAAACACGTATTGAGAAAGTACCACATCCTCCGAGAGATTGTGGAAAGTACCACATCAAGTGGCAAGGTTGGGTGTTTTGTCGAAACATATAGGAGTCGATGCATTGTAGTCGGGGATTCACCGCTTACCTTCGGATATGGATATCCTATGTGTATGTAGTTTGAAATCTCTGATCAGAGTATGGTGGTAATTATGAAAGGGGTTTCATAGATTACACCATCGATGCAACTACGACATGACACATAATATCGATTCTTTGATAGCTCTCGATATACCAATAGTTGTCGAATTGGTCGGAATACATGAGATGAAGAGGACGAACTTTACGCTAACCATAATAGAATGGTTCTTGCAGGCACTATCATTTGATACCCAGGGAATCATGTAAGCGATGCTGCTAGGCATTTAACATGATTGGTTGTGTACTATCGGACTTGAGTTCTGACGTTCTTATTATCAAGGAGTTGATAATTAAGAATGGAGCAATTGGGGCATACTCATATATGGACATGTTTAGTCCCGAATCACATTAAGATGTGAACCCACAGCTAGTTGTATCAATGAACCATTGAGGGCCACACAAGTGCTAACTTTTTAGATCCCGTTGAGAAGTTAAAATAGTTCAATGTGTTGAACGGCTTATAAAGGAGTTTATAAGGGTAAATAAAAATAGAAGTATGACTTCTATAAGGAGAATGTAACTTTAATTTGAGGAATTGTTCCTAAATTAAAAGTGGGCCAAATAAATAATGTATTTGAAAATTGTGATTTTCATAAACATTATTATGGACTAAATTAAATTAATTCAAGTGTTGAATTAATTAAACACTAGTGGACCTATTAGTGTCCAAATAATTAAATTAATTCAAGTGTTGAATTAATTAAACAACATTGGGCCTTGTAGAGCCAATTAGAAATAATTATTAAATTAGTGGGCTCGAGTAAAATCAAGTAAATTTAAATGGTCTCAAATATGTTTGAGATATTTAAATTAAAATCCATGGGCCTTGTAATTGTTACAAGCCCAAACAAATTGCATGCTTGGAAGGTGAAGGGTTGGAGGCAACTTTTGAGTTAATGGCATGGCATGCACATGAAAATTTTTGCTTCAACTATTTCCACAACCAAGAAAGTTTCCTCCCCTTCTCTCCTACACCTCAAGGGCCAAAATAATGAAGATTATTCTCCTTCATTTTTGATTCTTCACTTGTTGATGAATGCACACATTTCTCAAAGAAAAATGCCTTACATTCTCTAGTGCAAGTGTAAGGTGGATCTTCCTTGTTGGTGGTGAGCTTGATTTTGAGCAAGGAATGCTCAAGGGAAGCTTGTAGATCAATCTTGCCATTGAAGAGCTTAGAAATCATAAGAGTTATTACAGAATTGGTATATTTCTGACTAGACATGGGGAGTATAATTCGATGAATTTCGTAATGAGATCACTATAATACTTTCCAGATTGTGATATGATATGATTGTGATTGACAGATTGTTCAATCTATATTTATTAGTTTGTACAAGATGACGTACAAACATGACCAGATGACAAAGATCGATGTCAAAGAAATGGTCAGATTGATCAGAATGTGGGAGTAGATTATATCAGATTTTGGATTTTGATTGAGTTTGTAATTGTGGCAGAATATATCATGAACTCATTCATATATTATCCACCGACTGACAGATAGCCAGAGTGTACTATCCGGATATTGAGAGATATCCAGGGAGTGGCAGTGTTGGATGCTAGCACCAGTTGATATGACATATTGTCGCTGTGTGAATTATTGTACGATCATAGTTATCAGATAACCAGATGGATAATGAAATAGTTACAGACGATATATTGTACAGTGAGTACTGCATATTTCTTTGGTATAAGAATAATATCTCGAAGATACCTGAGATAGGAGCTGATACGGTCAGAGATATGACAAAGAAAATGTAGCTAATTCAGAAGAGAATGAAGATAGCTCAGACCAGACAGACTTAATACGCCAACGTCGGATGATAACGATTGGTATTTGGGGCCGAAGATTTAATATACCCTTGACTGGGATAAACAGATCTGATATCAGCGAATGATATTGATTTGGTATGAGCTGTTGATTGGTATATACGGATATTGTATAGCCAGTATTTTGCGATTGATTCGATTAAAATGATTTCGAGTGGTATTATGATTTTATGCTTCTTGAATGACTACTCCGGTCTGGAATCAGAGATCCGTGAAAGGAAGAAAAGTTAGAACGAAGAATATTCTACTGTTGCATATACAGTAAAGTCGACGGAGCATTAGAAATATTCCTTGAAAGACAGAATCTGATATGAGATTAAGATTTCAGAATGGATTCATTGAGATGAGTTTTTGATTTAAACTCTGTATACATTCCTTCTGATATGTCTGAATTGATTGCTTGCGATTTCGAGGACGAAATCATTTCTTAGAGGGGGAGAAATGTAAGGCTCGAGATTTATTAGTCTTCATTGATGTGATATTCGGAAGATATGAGTATGCATGACATGTAATGTGCGAAGGCCCTCGAACTACTTGCTTGAAAATTTGCGGAAAATTAAATTTTTTTTTTTTTAAAGAACTTAATGGCCTCGCTCATAAAATCACTGGTGAAACAAGTTCAATATTTCAAAATAATTGCAGCGGAAGAAAATAAGGTTTTCCAAAAATCACAATTTAAAAATATCCATCAACTGATAAAAATTGTTTGCGGAAAAACATAACAACTGCTGCACTGAGGTCCTCGGGTGCCACTACTGCCGACCCAAGCTGGCTCACTGGTCCCCGCCCTCGGCCCTGGCCTCATCAGTACCTACAACAATCAAGTCTAGTGAGCCTAAAGACTCAGCATGCATAAATCGCAGGTAACGAGTAAAAATCTGAATTAAAATATGCATGAGTTAACATATCCTGTCCTGAGGCATACTGAAAATAATCTGTACTGAGCAATTATAATACGTGCATAACTGAACTGGAAATCACTATAAAAATATTTGCTCCTTGGAGCCTGTACTGAAATATCTGGTAAAATTTTCTGTTGAGATTATGTTTTACGCCTGTGGCCACTGCACTAAGCTGAACTGATCGGTAACTGGCTACCGGGGAGGCTGAAACTGAACTGAGCTGGCCGGTCACTGGCGACCGGGTGGTACCATACTGAACTGATCGGTCACTGGCGAACGTATAAAAATAACACTCCCACATAGTGAATGAACCACAAGCCATATCGCATAAATCTCAAAAATAATCATTTTCTGTTTAATGCACGTAAAATAATTAACTGGCATAATGAAAATTCCTGTAATTTTACCAACTGGATTGGATTGGATCGTTCCCAGGCTCGCTGCAACCTAACTGTGCCATGAAAAATATGCAATAGCTTAAACTTAACCAACTATGCAATTTACGTTCAAAAGATGCGACTATGACGCCTAATGACTTCGCATTTAATCATGACTCCGAGCCATCCTGAACCGACACTGAACCGACGTATAGTCATGATTAAAATACGCTGAAAAATCATAAAATAATGTTCCTAAAATGATAGGGTCGAAATCTAGGTGGAATGGAGGCCAAAACACAAAACGCTCTTTCGAGAGTCAATTTGGCACATTGCACCGTAAATTCTCGTACGACCTCAAAAATGATCCAAATGACAAACGGTTGAAAACATGACCTTCCTAACTCAATGAGGCACTGTCCAGTCCAAGGCCATGGGCTAAAAGCCAACCAAGAACTCGAACGAGCCTCTGAACCGACACAGCAACTTGCTGTAATTTCCAGCAGCTGCGACCTAGCTTGCATCGCGTTGTTTGCGAGACTTTTGGCCATTGGGGCTTTAACCACCAACCAAAGCCTCTCCACAACGTCCCAAGGAATGATTTGAACCATGGCTAAGGGCCCTAGGCCAGCCACAATTCGCCTCATTCCAGCAACCACCCGAAAGTTCTCACCGAGGGCCCTCATGCGTGCGTGTGTAGTGTTTATGCTATGATCGATGTCTTGCGTCGTTCCAGTGGCCATTTGATTGACCATGGCACGATCTAGACATCTAGGAGCATGATATGAACCGTGGCTAAGGGCCATAGGCCAACCAAGATCCACACCAAGCAACAAAAGAAACGAAACCATATGCTGAAAAATGGAAGGGCCGAATGGGGAAAGGGGCTGTTCTTGTTGATTATTTAAAAACCGATGAGCCATGGACCAAGCCACCAAAAGGGCGACTTAGTCACGTCTTAGACATGCTAGGGAAGTGATCCAACCATGGCTAAAGGCCCTTGGGGCAGCCAAGATCAGATCCTTCCTCCTTGACATCCAAACTGAATTTTCGAATCACATTTCTGCACTTATGGGGAACTTGCTGTCATTTCGGTTTTCCAGCAAGTATGGGGCTGGTTTGAATGGACCAACATGGTCCTAATGCATCCTACTACATGTATACAAGCCGCCTTGGGAGCCTGGAGTCGATCCAATACCTGAAACCATCAAAACTCAGAAAAACGTGAAGCTTGTCAAGGGAAGTCGAAAATTCTGCATGTGTTTTCCAAAATATTTTGACATGGATCTCGATTTTTGCTTGCTACAACATGATCATGTACTGAAATAAATGATAATATGACTTGATTGAGGTTTGAAAGAAATCTAGACATGCCTGGTTTCGTTTCGAAAGAAAACGAAAAGAAGAGACGAGACGGCGCGGAGGAGACGGAGTGGCTTGCTTCTCTACCTTTCTTGGCTCTCGATTTTTCTCCCTTTCTCCCTAGCTGTTATCCACATTTTTTTCTACTGAAAAGGGGTCTTATTTTCGGTGGAGGTGGAGGGGGAGTGATGGTTATGAAGGTGAGGAGAAGGGTGCACAAAAATAGGATCATATCAAGACCAAGTCTTCCCAAATTTGAATTTTAAATTTTGAATTGCTATCAAATGATCTCTTGGGTGATTCTAGACTAAAGTGGCCGATTTTATCATGCCAAACAAGGGTTAGGATAGTGGTCTAGTATTAATTAATTAAGGTGGAAAAATAGCTAAAAGAATTAGCATGCTAATCAACCAAGAATGGGTCAAAGGTGAGTTGGCAAGTCCTAGTTTGTTCTTCTAGGGGTGTGGCCGAAAATGCATGATAAATGGTAGGGGAAAAATTGATTATCTAGTAATTTAATAACCCTTAAAAGCCTTACTAATCCTTTAATTAATTTAGTGAACTAACCCCTTAATTAAGTAACTTAAATGAGCTCATTTCTTAATCACCTCCAATAATTAAATTAAAATCCTCAACTAACTTAAATAATTCCTTAAACTTCTTTTTAACTTAAATGAACTTACTTGCTAGCTAAATTAACTTCTGGAAATATTTCTCAAATCTTAAATTCTATCTCAAAACTCCAACTCCAGTCCGGCCTCACTGAAATAACTGAAATGCTAAAAATCAAACTACTGAACTGAAATAATGAATAATTAACTTCAAATAAATGCATTTAAAATAATCATGCAATGAAGTCAATTAAATTTAAAAATCTAGAATTATGCATGGCTTATACGTCTACTGACTCACGGGTTCTACATAATGAGAGGCACTGAATGAGATTATGAAGGGTTGCATAATGTCTAGACCGCACCCGTGCTACGAACAAGACCGCACCCGCGGTTGATGGACAGAGAGTTGGAGATTATTTACAGAAGTGACACTGCACCCGCGGTGAAAAAGTACCGCACCAGCGGTGCATGGACAGTAGGGTAGGAAATTTTATGCGAAGCAAGACCGCACCCGCGGTCCACAAGACACCGCAACCGCGGTCGTTGAATGTTGGAAAATGAAAAGTGGTGCCGAAGCTTAAGCGCACCCGCGGTGCCCTGTGCGAGAAAGCCACCCTTGATTCTTAGGTTGACACATGGCATATATATATACATATATATCCACTTGGGCTGAGTTATTCTTCTTCATTTCCTGAGGAGAGAACCGAGAGTTATTCCAAAAAGAGGTGAAAGGCTTCTTTCATTTTAGAATTGAGCTTGTGCAAGATTTAGCCATCCAAACTTTAATCCAAGTTGAGATTCTTGTTCCTCTTGACAAGGGCTTCAAAAGGGTATACTTTCTATATCTTTTCAGCATGTTTGGAAGTTGATATGTGGAGGAAATTCAGATATGTTTGTGATTATATGTTCTTGAGATCATAGACGTCGTAGAATCGTAAACGGATCGATTATCGGATGTCATATACAATTGTTATGAAATTCCAGCATATATGTGCATGAGATTATGCAGATTTTCAGAGTTTGAAATGGTTATGGACATATTGAAATACAAGACTTCGTCTTCGTCAGACCGAGAAGACAAAGGTATAATTCATGTGAATTCGGGAGATACGACTCGAATCAGACTTGGTTGGAGTTTCCCTAAATCACATACTAGATTTATTATTTATATTTGATTATGATTATGTCTTGTTTATAGATTTATATTCAAGCATTGAAATAGGAGAGTCATTGGCAGACTTGCTAAACTAGACGTTCGGTGGTATCGACGCTTCGGATCAGATTCAATCCGATTGTAGACATTCGATATAGACAGGACCGAAGTCTAGAAATAAGACGTACAGTTACCCCGATTGGGAGGGTAGGTGACAGACAGTGACGTCTTATTCACACCTGGATTCCTAGAGTTAGAGTCGAGTCGGGTCAAGATATGAATTGAATTGAGTTGCATGCTTATTTTATTTTGATTTCAGAGATTATGGAATCCATTGTTACTGCATGCTTATTTTGATTTGGTTTCCTAGACTATGAAACCTATTGTTATGAATTTTATGCATGATAATATGCTTTATGATTTATATTGTGTATATGCATGTATACATGTTTTATACTGAGATTTATTCTCACTGGAGTATCCGGCTGTTGTCTTGTTTTGTATGTGTGCATGACAACAGGTTGCATAGGATCGGGGCCAAGAAGATGATGAGAGAAGATGAGTTAGAGTGGTGATTCCGGACTTATTGTAGACTTGGGTTAATACTTGAAATTTAGTAGTTGAACCTTAGACTAGTTTGAATAATTGTCGTACATTATTGTACTTTTATACTAAGATGTATATTAGTTAAACTCCATTACGTTCCGCACTTACATTTTAAAAAAGAAAAATTTTTAGACCCTGTTTATCTTAATTGATAATTAAATCCCAAAGATGATTAAGAAAATGATTAGCGTCCGAGTCCCCACAATTCTCGAGCAGGGATCCTACTCGAATCGTATTAAAAATTTGTCATGAGAACCTGAGATATTCTCTACCACCGAATTAGTCGGGCTTATGTATTTTCCAAGCAATGTTGGGCTTGAGTCGTGTCAAGCTGATTGAGCTTATGTATTTGCCAAGCAAAGTTGAACTTATTGTGTGTCAAGCTAGTTATACTTGTATATTTGCCAAACGCTGTTAGATTATTGTTTTACTAAGTAATAAACTAATAGGACTAATAATATTAATAAAACAAAGTTTGATAACAAACAAAGAATAAGCAAAACAATAAGACTAACAGTACTAGTGGGCGAGATTCTCATGAAGACATTTTTTTTATGATGACAAGCATTTCACGGTCGCTTGGTCTTTTCTTTCACATCCTCCAAGTAGTATGACTAATAGTACTAGTGGGCGAGCGTCTCAAGAGTAGCATTTTTTTTATGATGACAAGCATTTCAAGGTCGCTTGGTCTTCTTTGTCTTTCACATCCTCCAAGTAGTATGTTGCTATGCTCGCCTTCCCCATGATTTTAATTAAATGGCCCTTCATGCTTTGGATCCAACTTTCCCTTTTCTCCTGGCCATTGAATTTTCCTCATCATCAAGTCTCATACTCCAAACAATCGTGGACAAACCTTTCTGTTATAGGCCCGAGCCATCCTTTTCTGATAGGTCCGTTCGGCTCCGTTTTTTCTTCCACCAAGTCTAAATCCATAGCTCATAGAGGATCATTGTCCGAGCTGTGTTTATTATTCTAACACTTTCTTGATTGATCTCTTTTGGGAAAACAACTTATGTATCGTACACCATGTCGTATGGCGTTTCTTCTGTATCGGCTTGCTCAGTGTTGTGGCGCGAGCACAGGACACTCGGTTGAATGTTGACATTATTCATCGATTCATCCCAGTTGAATGTTGACAAGTTAAGCTCAACTGCAACGGCAATATTAACTTTAAAACTACCAGCTGAATGTGGGATCCAAGGAACCTCATCTCTTATCCCCTTTTTACTTCTTTTTTTTATTTTTTTAGATAACAACTAAAATAAAAGGATAGTATGATAAAAGGCCTAAAAAAGTTTATAAATAAATTGCTAAACAATCAATATACATTTTTTTGTGATAAAATATTAAAAAATAATTCTTAGGTAAGTATGAAGATCGATGTTCTAAAGAGTGTGAACCACGTCGTAGCGTGTTGTCAAGTTTATCAGATAAAAATTTTAAAAAAATTTAGATTTTATTATAATTTTAATTATTTTAAATCAAATAAAATGATATATTCTCCATAAATTTAAGATTAAACGTATCGATTTTCAAATTCTAAACAGCATAAAAATATTAAAATTGTAATAACTAACTGTCTCCTACAAATCTACAGACAAAAATAATCTCATTATCAGTTTAAGCGCTTTGAAACTAAAGTGAGTTATTTCTTTCTTTAAAAAAATAAAGTAAAGTGAGCGCCAAGTACCGTTTAGAACGCTGGTCCGGACAAGAGAAATTGAATTTCAGCGGATTTCAATTTCCCGGCTCAGATTGAATTTTCGAGTTCAAGAGAAGCAGCTGATCATGAAACGAGACAGTTGGAGTTGCTGTGGTGAGTTAATTTGTTAATGGGATGAAAGTCGTCGATTGTATCTTTTGCGCATAGATGCGCATTCCCTTTACATACGATAATTTAATTCAAATATACACCAAAAATCGAGCTTCGAAACCAGGAAAATCACTTCATGCCCACCTGATAATCAATGGATCGTTTCGTTCCTCCAACATTGCTTCCAAGCTCATACCGTTTTACACACGGTGCAAGCAGTTAGCTACTGCCCGGAAAGTGTTCGACAGAATTCCAAGGTCAGTTGTGCATGGTTGGGTTGCCCTCATAGGATCATATTCGAGAGATGGCTATTATCAGGAGGTCATGCATGTGTTTGCAGAAATGCTGAGGGAAGGGTTTAAGTGTGACAGAATCGTTCTTCCTAGTGTTCTGAAAGCATGTGGGCACCTTTGTGATAATAGAACCGGAGAAAAATTACATTGTGTCGTCTTGAAAAGTAAGTTTGAGGTCGATGCATTTGTAACATGTGCATTGATAGATATGTATTCCAAATGTGGGGTGGTTGAATGGGCCAGAAGTGTGTTCCGTGGCATGGTGGAGAAGGATTTGGTAGCTGTGAATGCTATGGTTTCAGGTTATGTTCAAAATGGTTTCCCTGAAAAAGCATTGTTCTTGATTGATGAGATGAAATTATTGAGAATTATACCTGATATTGTTACATGGAACACATTGATCTCAGGGTTCTCACAAGCTAATGATAACGTTATGGTTCACAAAATATTCCAAATTATGGATGCCAATGGGATTAAGCCAGATGTGGTGACCTGGACTGCTGTCATTTCCGGTTTGGTTCAAAACTTTAGAAACGAGGAGGCGTTTGCTACATTTCGGCTGATGTTGGAAGCGGGTATTCTCCCTACACCAGCCACCATAAGTGGTCTATTGCCTGCTGCTGCTACTATGGCAAATCTGGGGCATGGCAAGGCGATTCATTGTCACTCAGTGGTAATGGGATATGAAGGGAACCTATTTGTAAGAAGCGCACTAGTGGACATGTATGCTAAAAGTGGGTCGATTTCTGAAGCTAGATCATTGTTTCTAAAGATGTCTGAACGGAATTCTGTTGCCTGGAACTCCATGATATTTGGGTATGCAAATCATGGATACTGCAATGAAGCAATTGAACTTTTCAAGAAAATGCTGAGAGTGGCAGAAAAAGAATTGGATCACTTGACTTTCACTGCGGTTCTTATGGCTTGTGCTCATTCTGGGATGGTGGATCTTGGGGAAAGTTTATTCCAGCTGATGCAGGAAAAATATCGGATCATGCCAAGATTAGAGCATTATGCTTGCATGGTGGATTTATTGGGAAAAGCAGGAATGATTTCTGAGGCCTATGGTTTTATTCGGACAATGCCTATTGAGCCTGATTTATTTGTGTGGGGGGCTTTTTTAGGAGCATGTAGGCAACATGGATGGGTGGATATGGCGGAAATAGCTGTGAAACAATTGGCAAAGCTCGAACCTAAGAGTGCTGGAAGAAGTGTGCTGTTGTTTAGTTTATATATGGATTCAAATAAGTTGGAAAATGCTCTCAAGGTAAAGAAGGTGATGAAGAAAAGGAAACTGAGAAATTTTCCTAGCTGTAGTTGGATTGAAGCGATGTAATATGAAATTCTTATATTGTGCCATTTATTTTAGGCTTTGGAGATGTTTCTATTAATAATTCACCGTATGGTGTGGAATGTCAAATATAATTTTAGAGGTTGCAAACATCGCCTAAATGTAAGAGATCGTCATACTATGGGTTTTTTTATGAGTCTTTTAGAAGATTGAATTTGTATAGGATAAATATGAATAAAATTCAGGTGATTTCTTGGATAGAGTTTCACATTCATATGACCTGTTTTGCAACAACTTCTGCAACACTTCAAAACGAAAGACTTATTTAAAAGTTAAAACATTAATCTTTAAAAATTCAAGTGTAAAGCAGGATGAAAAAAAGGTTAAATTAGGTGTCAAATGAGTCAACTTGTCGTTTGAGCTTTATTTACTTTTACGTAAAAACAATCTATATTTTAATAAAATTTTACGATTTATCCAATTATGACATTTACTTTATCTGTATATTCATGCAAGTTGTATAGATAAAATCATTGAATATACTATAATCACGGTGAGATTTGTCTCTCGATATAAGAACATGAAACTCATTAGGAAGCATACCGTATATCTTAAACATGTTCCTAGTTGATTCAGCCACCTAAAATAAGGATAAATGTCGTTTGAACTTGAGATTAGCATCTGTAATGTAAACGTGGTGTTTATTTGGTAAGGACATGAAGATGTTCATTCATATAGATGCGTGATCATTTGATGATATACTGAACAAACACTCTCGGATTTCCGAGTGATTATCACTTATCGAGTGGAATAGTGCAATAATGCACTGAATCTCTGGTCAGAATAAGACATATGCATTTTGGAAAGGTGTTAACTCAGTTCCACATATCATGTCACTGTTATTACTCAAAGATATAACGCATGATTATTGAATTCATTTGCAATCTCAATATACCAATAGTTATAGATTTGATAAGGATATATGAGTTAAAAGGACCGTACTGTACACTAAGCATAACTTAAAGTTCTTGCAGGCACTATCAGTGATACATAAAAGATCATGAGGCGATGTTATTAGACGCTTTTACCATGATCTGATGGATGCAATCAGACTTGAGTTCTGACGTTCTTTATCAAAGAATTGATAAAAATAATTGGGTTAATTAGGGTAAGCCAGAATAGGAACAAATGTTGTTCTGAATCATATGAAGTTGTGAACTCGCGATTAGTTGTATCTCCGAACCATTGATGGTCACACAAGTATCAAATTTTGTGTTCTCGTCGAGATAGTCAAGTTAATTCAAAGAGTTGAATTTGACGATTGTAGTTTAATAAATATAAAATAGATTGCTTATAAAAGAGTTTATAAGCTGATTTCATATAAAAGAATATGTGGAATTAAGCTTAACAGCTAATTAAGTTAGGAGAGTTGAAAAATATTTTTTTAGTGAAGGAGTTAGCAAAACTAGCAGCTGCCAAAAACGGATTAGTGGAAAATTTTGTCTTATATCGACGCTGTCTGATCGTTGATCAGGTTTATAATGAGTTCACAATTATTTATTTTGTAAATTTAGAATCTAATAATTAAATACTAATATTAATAGTGGTGATTATTAAGTGCAAAATTCTCATTAAACATTCTTGAAAAGTCTAGAATAGATTGACTAATTAATTAAGTAATTAAATAAAATTTATTTAAATTAAAGCATAAATAAATTAATATATATACATATGCGTGTATATGGATATGTAGATATTTATTATATTATCAAAAGTTGATAATGATTTAATTATGAATGATATTTCTGAGACCAAAAAATACACACATGAGAAATTTTAAATAATAAAATTATTGTATCTTGATTAATTAGTATTCCTGATTAGATCAGATATTAAAACTTATATATTTCATGAAAAGTAATTTAAAATAATATAGTTTTTACAAACAAATTTTATCCAACAAAAATTTCTCCATCTCTTCCCAAAGATTTTCAGCCACCTCAATTTAGGAAAAATATTTCGGACTCCATTCTACAGCGTCACCGCTCCGACACCGCCGCAACACCGTCGGATTTCTGAAATTCCGGTGATCCAATCTCTACACAAACATTGTTTAGAAATCATGTGCAATCTATAATAGTAACAAAGTTTATGATCATGGACATGATTTGATGATTGAAGAAGGAGAAAGATTCGTTCATAGGGATTTAGAAGAAGTGCTATATGCTCTTAAAACCCAGAATAATTGGAGCCGACGTTATATACGCAAATGTAAATCTGATCTAAACACCTTATGAATGGCTTAAATCATACGTCACCCAAGGAATATTTTGAACTTCAAAACTAAAATTTTTAAACTTCTACTGCGCCTTGGGTGTTAGAAAATAGTATTTCAACTATTGTATCAGAGCTATGGTTTCTAAATCGTGTTGAACGAATTGTTTCGAACCACATAAGAAATCCAAAATCGGGAACCCTGAAAGTGTTTTAAAAAAAAAATTTATGTTATGTGTGCTCTGCCCGGAACAGTTCCATGCAGTTGCAGAACACGCGCAGATCAGCTGCATGATGGAATCTGCTACATATTTGTGCAGCGCCAATTGCCTAGATTGATTTTCTTAAAAAAAACAAAATGATGGTTGTTTTGCCAGGGCGGTGCGTTGCCCCTGTGCGAAACAGAGCTGCCGGAAAAATTTGGGAGCGGGTAGGGCACTAAACAAGGGTGCCCGATATTGTCTCGTGCAGTCCCTGGCCTATGGGCTCGATAATGTTGTGCTCAGATGCAATTTTATGATTTTTCAAAATTTTGGACCAAAATTTAAATTCTATGAAAATTGGATAATTTTATCTTTGTAAATAATTATAACAAAAAGATGTGATTTTATTATAAAATAAATAATCTAAATATGATTTTTATTATTTATGGTAAAAAGTATTTTACAAGAAATTTAATTATTAATAAATTGAATAATCAAATAAAGGTTTTTTATTTATTTTATATTTAATCTTAGTTATAGCGGTGGCCAGAATTTAAATTCTATGAAAATTGGATAATTTTATTTTTGTAAATAATTATAACAAAAACATGTGATTTTCTTATAAAATAAATAATCTAAATATGATTTTTATTATTTATGATAAAAGTATTTTACAAGAAATTTAATTATTAATAAATTGAATAAACAAATAAAGGTGCTTATTTATTTTATATTTAATCTTAGTTATAGCGGTTAGTGACATATTTGTATGATACATGATTTTTTGGTAATATTTGATATTATTGAGACATCTGTTTATTTAAAATGCGGAAATATTTTTTTTAAAGCTCACATTTGGAAAATCCCATTTAAATATTTTGCATGCATGCAACTCTACTAAAAAATATATCATTTAAAAATAAACATAAATATTTGACAGTAAAAATATAGCAGTTTAAAATCGCCAAGTTCATCCAACATGATATACGTAAATATAAACATGTAAAAATACTAAAAGTCAACAGCGTATAAAAACCAGTGTATAAAATGTTCATGCCCTCCCAAAGCTCATAAAACATCATGTGCAGAAGAAATGTGGTCCTCAAGTAGTGCACGCACATCCAGTCCTCCGACTCAGAGTTCCGCACCTCCAGTCCCCTCATAAACATGCTCACCTGCATCACACACGCCTAGTGAGTCTAAAGACTCAACACACCTATACCAGAAATAACAAGTACATATACACATGACACAACAGTGAAAATATACTGTAATCAACATACCTTTCACGCACTTAAGAAGCGTAAATGCAGACGTGCCATATGAAATCATTACATATCAAAACAGTTCATCATTTTCATCGTTCTGTTAGAGTAGGTGCCCGTCGAGCCAAGTGTTGGCCGACTGTTCATAATGAAACTCTATGTATAAACAATCTTTATTTTAATAATATTTGAAATTATTGTTTTGGCACATCTTTATCTGTATACCCATGCTAGTTGCATAGATAAAGTCCTTGAATATACAAATAGTAGAAAGAATATGAGATGCTCATATGATGAGCATCATGAAACTCATATTTGCAATACTATTTATTCTAAACAGTTCCTAGTCGATTCAGCCGCCGCAAAGAAGGATATAGGCCGCTCGAGTTTGAGACTAGTATCTGCGATGTGAGTACCATGTTTCATTGGTAGGGGACATTGTGATGTCCGAGCATGCAGATAGGTGCTCCTGGTAGAGTGCATTGAACAACCCTTCTTATAGGACTTTCCAAGTGGTTCTCACTTATCGATTGGAAACGTCCTAGTTTATAGTTGTATACCATTAGTCCTTATGACCCGGGACAACGTTGAGACTCTATATGCTAGCATTGCACTTTGACTTGTTTACCGACTCATATGGGGTCATCAGGTGGCAAGGTTGGGTGTTTTGTCGAAACATATAGGAGTCGATGCATTGTAGTCGGGGATTCACCGCTTACCTTCGGGTATGGATATCCTATGTGTATGTAGTTTGAAATATCTGATCAGAGTATGGTGGTAATTATGAAAGGGGTTTCATAGATTACACCATCGATGCAACTACGACATGACACATAGTATCGATTCTTTGACAGCTCTCGATATACCAATAGTTGTCGAATCGGTCGTGATATATGAGATGAAGGGACCGTACTGTACGCTTAACCATAATAGAATGATTCTTGCAGGCACTATCATTTGATACTTAGGGAATCATGTAAGCGATGCTACTAGGCGTTTAACATGATTGGTTGGGTACTATCAGACTTGAGTTCTGACGTTCTTATTATCAAGGAGTTGATATTTAAGAAAGGAGCAATTGGGGTATGCTCATATAAGGACATGTTTAGTCCTGAATCATATTAAGATGTGAACCCACGGCTAGTTGTATTAATGAACCATTGAGGGCCACACACGTGCTAACTTTCTAGATCCCGTTGAGAAGTTAAAATAGTTCAATGTGTTGAACGACTTATAAAGGAGTTTATAAGCGTAAATAAAAATAGAAGTATGACTTCTATAAGGAGAATGTAACTTTTAATTTGAGGAAGTGTTTCTAAATTAAAAGTTGGCCAAATAAATAATGTATTTGAAAATTGTGATTTTCATAAACATTATTATGGACTAATTTAAATTAATTCAAGTGTTGAATTAATTAAACACTAATGGACCTAGTTGTGTCCAAATAATAAAATTAATTCTAGTGTTGAATTAATTAAACAACAATGGGCCTTGTAGAGCCCAATTAGAAATATTTATTAAACTAGTAAACTTGAGTAAGTAAGATTTAAATGGTCTCAAATATGTTTGAGATATTTAAATTAAAGTCAATGGACCTTGTAATTGTTACAAGCCCAAACAAATTGCATGCTTGGAAGGTGAAAGGTTGGAGGCGACTTTTGAGTTAATGACATGGCATGCACATGCAACTTTTTGCTTCAATTTTTTCCACAACCAAGAAAGTTTCCTCCCCTTCTCTCCTACACCTCAAGGGCCGAAATAATGAAGGTTATTCTCCTTCATTTTTGCTTCTTCACTTGTTGATGAATGCACATACTTCTCATAGAAAAATGCCTTACATTCTCTAGTGCAAGTGTAAGATGGATCTTTCTTGTTGGTGGTGGGCTTGATTTTGAGCAAGAAGTGCTCAAGGGAATCTTGTAGATCAATCTTGCCATTGAAGAGCTTAGTTGTTTGACAACTAAGTTGGAGCCATAATCAATCTTTTAAAATTGATAGGTAATTTTCTAAAACACTCTATGAGTGTCATTTTGTATTTTATTGTATTTGCTACACACTTTAGTGTTTAGGGTGCTCGATTTCTTGTATGAAAAATATTTTTGAAACTTTCGTTGCGCAAGCGGACACCTTAAACGATCCCCTTTCAAGTGGTATCAGAGCTATGGTTACTATTTGTGTAGCATATATATGATATTATATTGAGGTTAATTTCTAATCGCATGAGACAATCAAAACGACAAATCAAAAGCCGATTTTTTGGGCGGTTTTGGGCAGCAAGTTTCTGCCTGTAACGGGCAGCAAGGGCAGCTCAAGGGGTTCAATTTCATAAAAAAATAAAAAAAATTTTGGTGTTCATGTTAACCGGAATCCGGCGACGGCGATGACGACTAGGGTTTCCAAAAGGGTTTTGGAATATCAAAGTGTCATGGGCCTTGAAGTTGTTGGGCCATTAGATGGCTAATAAAATTTGTGAATTTAAATGGGCCAAAATGTTTTTGGTGAAAAATGATTTTTTGGACCCTTAAGTTTAAATTTACAAAAGTTGTACATATTTTCTCATAAAATAAATAATTGAAGTTGAACTTTAATTAATTATAGTAAATTGTGATTTACGAGATATTCAGTTATAAATAAATTAATTAGAAAGTAGACAAAGGAGTTTGTATACTTTGTTAATTTAGTTTATAATATTGGATCAATTGATTATTGTGATAATTAATTGATGGTGTATGATATGTGATATTATGCATGAAGGATGATCAAAAGCCCAAGCCCAATTTGCTAGGTGTATGCTAGGATATTTTGCGTTGAATGATTGTAATAATTATCAAATTTTAAGTGGGCTTGGTTTATGGCCCGTTCCCACCCCATGAGATATATTCTTATTTGCCATGGATATTTGTTTGTAAATATTAGTATAGTAGAAGATCAATATTGGAAGATGATGGTCTTGATGATTATGAAGATCGAAGACATATAAATATTGGAAGCTTATGTAAAAGTTGCATTGGCATCCCATGCATTTCCCTAGGATTGGACCTAGGCCCGTGCTTGCTAAGCACGGGCCATTAGTATTGGGGTAATTGATCATCCTTGTTTGTTTACTTTTTATAATATATGCATGATATGTTGTAGGTAATGAGTATGTGCGTTATTATTATGATAATAACAAAGTTGCATGAATCCTGCAAACATACGATCAAACATGGCGAGCTTTTAAACAAAATTAATGATGAGACCTTTCAAAATTAAAAACCCTCATTTTGAATAAGATTCAAACATCTTTATAATTCTCCTTTTCGGGCTTGATATTCATTTTGAATAAGATTCAAAATAAATATCAAGCCCGAAAAGGAGAATTATAAAGATGTTTATAATTTTCATGTCTTCCATCGACAATGGGTTCATGATGAACGCTACCTGTGTTCGGGGCTCGGCTCATATTATTGGGGAGGGGGGCCCTGGACACCGGAAAGCTGTGACATCCATTGACATGGTGATGTGAACTACGTGGAACTCCCATGACTTCGCCTCATATTATTGAGTGAACTCATGGCTAACGTCTATTAAGGTTCAACATCGATGGGTAAGGCTTGACACGTAAAGATGAACGACGTTATATTATTGGGTTCTAATCAAACGTGAGACAAAAGTTTACGTAGAGGGTTGCATGGTGATGCAATTGGAAACTATCTCTTAGGAATTGTGATTGACTGATATTATTCGGGATCATGATTTGATAATTGGACCTTACGTACCTACTGAGGAAATGAGTTCCCCGTTTTCACTAGAGGATAGTGAAAAATGTCAAAACAGTAGGAGTGAAAATTTATGAAGTAAAAGTCCATACTTTATATCTTACTAAATATTTTAAAATAGTCATTAACATTTATCTGTTTTACTTTTCAGTACAAATTTGACAATGTCTTCGATTCGCAACCTATTATCTGCAATACTCAACAAACACATATTAACCGGACCTAATTACCTCAATTGGCAAAGAAACCTAAAAATCGTCTTGAATTCGGAAAGGATAGCATATACACTTACTGAGGCTCCGAGTAGCTGCACTATTGAGGAATTGCAGACTTACAAGGATTGGTGTGACCATGACTTGCGAGCTAAGTGTTATATGCAGGCTTCTATGAATGATGAGCTGCAGAGGCGTTTTGAGGATGCAAAGAGTGATGCTGACATTCATTTGCAGCTCAATGAGCTCTTTGGTGAGCAGACTCGACCTCTTAGGCATGCGACCGTCAAGGAACTGATCACTTTACGCATGCGAGATGGGGCCTCGTCCATGAGCATGGCCTAAAGTTGATCGGGATTGTGGACAAGCTTGTTGGCATGGATCTTACGTTCCTTTGGAGTTGACCACCGACGTGTTGCTCTCGTCGCTGCCTAGCTCATTTGATCCTATTGTGGTGAATTTCAACATGAACAAGCTAGAGCCTACCCTTGAGGAGTTGGTGAATATGCTTGTTACGTTTGAAGCCACCATCAAGAAAGAGAAGTCGGTTCTTTATGTGGGCTCTTCATCTGGCACGAAGACTGGTCAACCTGGGAAGGGAAAGAAGCGTTCTTTCCAACTTTCCAACAAGAACGTGCCCTTGAAGGCTGACAAGACTGCTGATGTTTGTCATCACTACAAGAAGCCTGGACATTGGAGGCATAACTGCAGAGAATATCTTTACCAGAAGGGTTCTGGAAATGGTATGTTCTATATTGAAGTAAACATTTCAATTAACTATACTTCTTGGGTATTGGATACCGGCTGTGGCTCACATCTCTGTAATGATTTGTAGGTGATGGGAAGAAGTACGAGACTTAGGGAAGGTGAGACCTTCTTAAGGCTGGGAAATGGAGCAAGAGTGGCTGCCAAGGCCGTAGGAGATGTTTACTTGCTTTTGAACAATGATTTAAGAGATGTTTGTTTGTACCTGATTTGGTGAAAAACATTGTTTCCATTTCTATGCTTGATGAAGATGAATATTCTTTTGTTTATTTAGCAAAGGTGTTTGCACATTTACAAGAATGAATGTGTTGGAAACTAAATTTCAGTGATTTGACAAACTAAGCATCGAATTTATTGGACTAACTGATCAAGTTACCAGGCTTCACAAATCGACTATCACTTGCCTAACTGATGATTAATGTGCTTAATATTAAAGGCAACTGATACCAACGCAACTGATTTACGCAACTGAATGAGCAGTCAACCAACTGATCAGTCGTAAACCTATATATTTAGCCGAGAACACTCAAGCTAGTATCTCTCAGTTGTACACGTCACAGTTGAGAACGACAACCGACAAATAGTACAACAGACTACAACTAGTAGTGGAACGCCGCATTTCAGAGATTGCAGTGTACGAATGTCAAAGAATAATTACGTGGCAATCAACGGATATATGGATTCAAACATTATTTAATATTACCGTTGAGAGGGAAGCCTATAAATAGGTGAAGAGGGCAGCTGAGAAGAAGAGACGAACTATCATTCTATTCAAGCTTGCTGTTACTCTGCTAAAATCACAACTCGTATTCGTATATCAAAAGCTCACTCTTATCAGATTGATCAGTAGCAATCAAGGCTACATTTACGAGCTTGCTAGCACTTTGAAATCGTTGTTAGATTCGTTCAGTTGTGTATAAATCTCAGTCATGCACTGTAAAAGTTTTTGAGTAATAAGAGTTTCAGTTTTGGCAGTGTTAAGTCCAAACTGAAGTGGGTCAATACAACTCTTGTATTCGATCAAAGTCTTTTAGTGGAAATCCTATCTTCGTGATAGAAAGGGTGACGTAGGAGTTATTCTATTCCCCGAATATCCAGAAACAAACCCTGTGCATTTTCATTTCAGTCATTACTTTCAGTTAACTATTCTATCTGTCAGTCAGTTTACTTCCACAACTGTTTTTCTCAGTTAAACTGATTGTTATCGACTGACGAGATACTGAATAATCAGTTTGTCACTAAATTGAACTCAACATTCGAAAAGAATACAAAAATACGTGAGTGTTTATTCAACCCCCCACCTTCTAAACACTTATCACCTTATAATTGATACTTTCATGTGGTATCAGAGCGGTTGTATCTCGTCTCAGAATATTCTACTCAAACTGATTATCATGGCATCCTTCAACAAGATCCCAATGTTTTCCAGAGAAGACTTCGATGATTGGAAAATCAGGATGCAGGCTCACTTAGCTGCACAAGACGATGATATGTGGTATGTCATCACTGACGGACCAATGAAGATTCCGAAAGCCAACACAGCAGTTGCAATCACCGATGGGGCACCTCACAGAATTGAAAAGCCCAGAGATGAATTGACTGCCGAGGACAAAAGAAAAGCAAATTTGGATAATGTGGCAAAGGATATACTGTACAAACGCTGGATAAAATAACTTTCAGCAAGATCAAAATGTGTAAGACACCTAAAGAGATTTGGGAAAAGCTGATCCAGCTTTGTGAGGAAA
>NW_027460057.1:0-33130 GCF_025594145.1 Primulina tabacum
TTTCTCAAAATCTAATGCTTTTGTGAATATATCGTCAGTTGTTATTTGTACCAACAAATTCCATGCGGATCAACCTTTTTCTACTAGATCTCGAATAAAATGATGTTGGATGTCAACGTGTTTTGTTTTGAGAGTGTTTGGATTTATTGAAATATCAATTGCACTAGAGGTATCACAGTACCCAAGTAGGTTTCACTCTTGAGTCTATAGTCTTCTACCATTTGGCTCATCACAAGAGTTGAGAGCAACAATTTCTAGCTGCCACATTTCAGATTCAGCAGTTGAAAGTGAAACACAATTTTGTTTTCTAAAATGCCAAAGATTAAAGTATTGCCAAGATAAAAACACCTCCAGATGTACTTTATCATCTAAATCACTATCCCAATCAGCATCTGAAATCCTACCAGGTTGGTGTTGGTTTCTTGTTTATACCATAATCCTAAGTCAATGGTTCCGACTATTTAGCGAAGGATACGCTTCACACTTTTAGATGTGAAATTTTAGATCTGATTGGTAACAAGCACATAAGCAGACGCTAAACATTATGTTAGGTCGACTAACAGTCAAATTCAAGAGGATTCCTATGATGATGCGTATAAAGTGTTGTCACCATTTTCGGCAACACATCTTGCATTTTTTCACTCGAGCCTATATGTGTCTTCATGTGTTTAGTATTTTCATTTGCAAATTTCATAACTAGATTTTTGGCATACTTACTTTGACAGAGAAAATTCAGTCATGCATTTGTTTATTTGCAAACCAAAAAGAAACTCAACTCACTAACCATGCTCATTCAACATGTTTTTTAAAAGATGCACCAAATTAGTCGTCAATATAGACTTGGCAGATAAATTTCACCATTAGACTTTTAAATAAATGAGTTTTGTCTACTTCACCCTCGTTTAAAGCCAATTTCAAGTAAATATTCAGTCAATCTGTCGTACCATGCACGTGATGCTTACTTCAATCCATATAGAGCTTTTTTTAACTTGTTGAAATGATCCAAGTGATGCGGATCTCAGAATCCTGCCTGTCTTACATACACTTCCTCACACAAAATCACATTCAAAAATGCGCTTTTGATATCCATTTGAAAATTTTTGATTTTCATGTAGCATGCAATTGCTAGCAATAGTCGAACTGACTCAATACGGCCAACATGAGCAAAGGTCTCGTCGAAATCATTCCTTCAACCTGTGTGTACCTTTGAGCAACCAACATTGCTTTGTTTCGAATGATATTTCTGGATTCATCGATTTTATTTTGAAAATCCATTTTGTACCAATTATATTTCAATGGTCAGGGGGTGGAACTAAGTACCACAAATCATTTCGAACAAATTGTTTAAGCTCATCATGCATTGCATTGGTCCAAAACTCATCTTTTAAAGCTTCATCGACATTTTTGGGTTCCAGATTTGAAACAAAACATGAACATCTTATCTGTGAGTATATAGAGCTCATGCACACTAGTCCAACAATCTTGCGACAATCGATCTTTTCTTTCTTTTCGGGTTTGAAATTCTCCATGCACATTTCCAAGTTATTTGAAATGATGGATGATTTTTCAGAATTTTGGTTGAAATGTTTTGTCCATCATCTACTGTATCATCATCCATTGTGTATTTCATCTTCAGGTTCGTGACTTTAGTGTCACGTGTTGTGCTAGGTGTTATGACATTTGGGGCACCACCCTGAATTTTTTCGGTAAGATTTGAATTTCCAGAAGATCTTCCACATCATCTTCAGCTGTTTTTTTAGATCTGTTCAGTCATCAAAAATAAATAACTGATTCATAATAGTTCTTGTTCTTAGGTTAACATACGATATGCTCGGCTATTTGTAGCCTATCTCACATACAAACATTTGTAACTTTTCGAAATGAAATTTTTCAAGTGTGCCCCATGTCATTCAAAGTTATAACAAACACAACCAACTACATGAAAATATTTGAGGTTATGCTTTTTTCCCATGATTACTCTCATAGGATCTCATGGTTGAACACTTCTTAAATGCACCATATTCGAAATATGGCATGCAGTGTTAAGGGCCTCCACCCAAAATGCTTTGAGATGTTCTTCGAAGCTAACATACTCTTGTCATTTCCTGCAATTTTTTTGTTCTTGCGTTCGGCTATGCCATTTTTTTGGTTTTTTTGGAGTCGAATATTCATGCGAAATTCCTTTTCCTGTCACAAAATGATGAGAATGAAGAGTTTTCAAATTCTTTACCATAAACATTCCTGATCCTTCTCACCTTCAAATTATGGAAGATTGTAATCCTTGTGATTAGTTGTTTAAAAACATGAAGTCTCCGACTTTTCCTAATAAAACTTACCCATGAAAAACTGAGAAGTCATCGACACACACAAAAGAATACTTCTTACCTCCGAAGATTTCCTCTTCCATAGGTACCATGAGAAACATGTGTAGTAACTCGAGACAACGTGTTGTACCAAGTGTGGCAAACGGGGTGTGACACGCGAGTTTTCTTACTCTTTTGACAATCTCCACAAACATATGGTATACCGGGTGATAGATTGGGCATACCTCATACCGCATCGTACTTACACAAATTCTTCAGGGTTCTGAAATTCACATGATCGAGTTTTTGATGCCAAAGATCAAGTTCACTGACTTGTGCATGTTTGCATGTATGTTCTTCACCTGATTGATAGCGGTTGTCCGAAGACCTTGTTCCTATCATAATGCACACGTTAGTTTAATAAAAACCTCACACATATGTTTATCAAACTTGGCATGTAAATTATCATCACACAATTGACTTCTTAACAAATTTGAATTTAATCATTCGACATGAAGCACATTCTGGAGTTTTGGTAGTCCTTCGACATTCAATGTTCCCTTTCCAACAATCCTTCCTTTAACTCTCCCTTCATAGGTTACTCTACCACCTTTTTTATCAATATAATCAGTGAGATGTTCTCGTGATCCTGTCATATGGCATGAGCTTCCACTATCAAAGTACCAATGACCCTACAGTGTTAGTTTTTAATGATGTATAGACAACATTACAATGAGTTTTTACCTTTGGTACCAAAATTTATCTTACTATAGGTCGACGGTTGGAGGTGTTGCGGTAAGTGTTGAGCAACATTTGGGGTAACATCCGATTCGCCTTTGTATTCATGCAGTTTTCCCTAAGTTTAAAACAGTAAGGCATGATATGTCCAAGATTAAAATAGTAATGACACGCATACCTGTGTTTTCTTTGCTCGAAACAGGTGCAGAAGGTTGCCTTTTTGGTGAAGGACTTTTTCTCGAAGATGTGGATTGTGACTGTCCAGATTTTCCTTTGACAAAACTGTTGATTTAGACGATTCGCCAATTTGAATCACATTATCTTTGAAACCTAAAACCTTCTTGTCATTTTTTTCCATCAAAAGTATGGATTCAAGCTTAGATGTGCTCGAATTGAACTTGGTTAGTGTATCAGTCGCCTTCTGAAGCTCATCCTTGGTCTTGCCTGGTTCCAAGTCCTTTTTTGCTCAGGATTACTTCAATTTTTGCCACCACAACTTTCAGTTCAGTATTCTCCTTCATGAGGGTTGAGTTAAGCTTATTTCTTTTAATCCAATCAGCATACAACTCTTCATACTGTTTTTATACACTCTGAAGAGTGATTTATGCATCATCGGCTTCCAACTCATCATATGTACTTGAGTTTCTGGAAGTTTTAGATTTTAGACACAATGATTTTGAACACGTGTTGCGCCTAGGTGTGGCAACACCTAAAGGATTGACCTGCAGCCAACGTTTTTATACCAAAAGTGCAGTCAGGGAGGTGTGATTGTTTTCTTCATTGGATTCATCCTCATCAGAGTCTTCATCGCTTAAAGACACATTGAACCCTTTTATTTTTGCATGTTATATTTGCACATTCATTGGCATAATGTGCAAATCCATTGCATTCTCTGCATTGCACTGATCATACTTCTTTGGATTAAGCTGACTGTTTCCTTCATTTTTTGGTTGAAACAGGCCTTGGGCAGGAAACTTTTGTGGCTTATCAGGGGCTGGTAGGCTAGGAAACTTTGATGGTTGTCAATGTAACGTACCGTACTTTTGAACTACTTGAGATTTGAGGAAAAATAAAATTTTTCTTAAATACCAAATGAACTTTCAATTTTTGTTCATAAATCAATAGTTCATCCAAACATATTTGCGTTAAAAAAGATCGCCAATAAATTTTTCTAAAGAAAAATACTTGCTTAAACATTGTAATCAAAACGTGAAATCAGAGTATTTTGAACACTTCATAAAAACTTTAAATATGGCGGTCCTCAGGTTTAGCCTCCTGTTCAGTTCAAGCCAGCTCGCTGGTCCTCACCTCTCGTCTCTTCAAACTCATCCTCACCTGCATCGATCAAGTCTAGTGAGTCTAAAGACTCATCATGTATAAACTGGAAGTAACAAGTAATATGTAATAAAATCACATGCAACTTTAAAATAGAACGTACATACTTGAACTTGAACGTGCATATAAAAGCTTGAACATACACACATATCATAGACGTGCCATAAACGTAAAACTTTTCTTAAACATGCTTGCATCGTACATACTTGAACATACATGAACTTCATCATTTTGCATAGAGGCATGTTTCAAAGCAAGTGACCCATACGTAAATACGCCTGATCAGACTAGACAACTGTACTGGGCTGACAGGAAAGATCTACTGCCACATACATAAGATCCCCGTTCATGCTTTAACGGGTGGATTGGTCCCTGGTCATGCTTTACCGCATTCCAATCCTGATCTAAACTCGTTCATGCTTTAACGGGGTGGATTGGTCCCTGGTCATGCTTTACCGCTTTCCAATCCCATATATAATTTGGTCACAAGACATTTAGCATACCTCAAAAACTTGAAATATTTTCTTTTGCACGTCGAACATACTTACTTGGCGTTGAAAGATTCATTGGATGCTCACTTGGGGCCACTGCTGCACATACTATAACGAGTTCAAACACTTATCTTGCATAACTTAGATAGGTACTCGGGCTTGCCACCGAAGTAAATAAATAGCTTATGACATTCTAAATCACTCGGACATGACCTCGTTTAGTCATCGTACTAAACCATGACATAGAACCCCAAAAAAAATCATATATTTTATATCCATACCCACAAAACAAATCATACACTTTATATTCATATTTTTTTAAAAAAAAGGGGTACACGGACCCCGTGTAGGGGTCCGGGTATGCACTAGAATTTCGTATTTTTGAAGGAAAAAGGACACGGACTCCGTGTTGGGGTCCGGGTAGCCTCTGGACATGGAAATTCATGAAAATTCGCTATCTTATTCATTCACTCTTTCAATCCAAGCCTAAGGACCATGAACCAACACCTCGAGACTCATCCTAGGATGCTATTTCATTGATTTAAACCCATACAAAAACCCCAAACGTCCCCAAGCATCGACAAGCAACTTCAATACAACAATAACCCGTAATTCAACATCGTTTCGCTTCCTACGACTTCTATTACATGCAAAGCCAATCCCGACCCAAACGAACCACCAAATAACACCTAAATACATCCCATAACATATCTAAATGCAGTAGCCCAAGCCCGGCAGTCCCCAATGAAGCCTGCAACAAATAACTTCAAGAACATGTCAAACAAATTTTCATAAAAGTCGCAGTTTGAGCAGTCTCACAAAAAAAATAATAACTCACTCATTTCTTATCAAAATATTTTGATTTTACTGTCAAATCGAAGGTATCAAAATTTTCTACGTTTTATATGTTGAAAGTTTTTCCAGAAATTCAACCAAAAAATCGCAATAATTCAAATGACAGCAAATTATGCGTTTAGATCTAAAAACGTTTCAAAAATCGATCCAAAAATTTTCTGCTCAAACTTTGCACATCACACGTGGATTTTTACACATAATAAACAACACAACGCATAGTATGACGAGATCGGCGCAATAAAAATAGAATATATATGCCTTTAAATCTTTAACATTACCGAAACAACGACACTGAAGCGGGAAGGAAGCGAGGGTTGATCCGGGACGATCGTGTAACGATTTTCTTGCAACGAAAGTGACGAAAACTTGCTGGAAATCATGGGGAATAGGGGCAGCTGCTCTTTCTTCTAAGAACCCTAGGTTTGTTCTAAAAATAAAAATCTGAATTGTGGAATAAAATGTGTGTGTGTGATATCGTGAGTGAGTGTGTGTAAAAGTGTGTGTGTGCGTGAGTTTGATAGTAATTAGGGGAAAAGTTTTGCTTAATTAATAATTAACAACTAATTAAAATACTAACCCTCCCCTAATTATAATAAAATCTCTAAATTTAAAATAACTTGCACAAGTGTCATAACTTTAAAAGTTTTAAAATTCTAAAATCACTTAAATAAATAATTTAGGCTTTTAAAATACTAAAACTTATAAATCACTTAAAATTCTCTCAATCTAAACTTAAAAATAATTTATCATATTTTAAAATTGCCAAAATCGTCACCGGTCTCTTGTCCTTGATCCCGCATCGAATAATCGCCTGAACATGAAACTCGAAAAAACTTTTAACGTGCACCACATAAACATAATAATTTGAAATAATGCAGTTTCATAAGTTATGCATCTCTAAAAAAATCATTTTCAACTTAAATAAATGATTTAACAAGTTAATAAATGCGTGGGTTATACGTGTACTGAATTCGGACTCTACAATCAAGCCTTCTTTTTGTCTCTGATTCTCTTCAAATAATACTCAAATTTCTTTGTGATGTAGGAGATAGAGTCCTCACAAAGGTCTGATTCATTAACCTCGTGGGATAGTTGAAGAAGATCATTATACAATTAATTAGAAACTTGGAATGCAATATTTTTTCCCTTGTCCTATTTCTGCATGTCCATGTTCATTTCAAAGTTTCGAAATGAACTTATCAGATCCTCCAAAGCTATCTGAATTGTATCCTTAGCCTCATCAATTGCGCATATTTTTATGTTGAACCTTTCGGGCAATGATCCGGAGTACTTTGCTTAACAGACATTCATTTGAGATGGGATCACCTAGACTGAATTCTTCATTGGCTATCTCCTTGAGACTTTGATCATAATCAAGGATTGTCTCGGTTTTTTCCATTCTCAGATTCTCGAATTTTGATGTAAGAATTCTCTACTTTGTTCTCCTCACACTTTCAGAACCTTCACAATGCTTCTGAAGGATTTCCCAAGCATCTTTGGCCGATACACAATTTGTAATCAAATTGAACATATTCAAGTCGACTGAAGAGAAGATTGTATTCAATGCCATTGAATTGTAATTCGAAACATATACTTCATTGGCAGTCCAATCACTTTCCGCTTTTATCAGGCTATCTCCATCTTCGTCTATCCTCTTCGGTGGAGTCCAACCACTGATAACACGCTGCAATTCCCTTTCATCTATGGAAATGATATAAAATCTGATTTTGACCTTCCATTGGCTGTAGTTAGAACCATCTAACACTAGTTGTCGCAGTGCTGCATATTTAAGTGATGCGTCCATTATAATAAGCAAATCTGCTAAACAAAATAGTCAGGATCAGCACTTAGTATATCAAGAGACCGCTCTCATACCACTTGTAAGGTATGTGGGTATATTTTGTCTAACAATGAATCGAGTAAGATCGTATGTGAACTAGTAAAATCATATATAATCAGCAATTTGTGTTTATCAGAATTAAGTGTTGTGCGAAATGTTACAACATTTCAGATAACATGAAGCGGAGTAAAAAAATTTATGTCACAAATTAAAGTTAAGTAAGTAGATGGAACGGAATAAATTTTGCACAAGTATAAATACTTGTTACGTGTGCAGTGCTCAGGGCAAAAATAATCACTAAAAAATCAACGAGTTTACACAAAAAATTATCACTAGTGATTTAATTGAAAATAAATTTTCTCAACACGTTGAGAAAATAAAACGCTTTCTAAAACAACCAACAACACTAAAAAACAATTAAGAAAGCAAAAACGTGATGCCAAAAATGAAGCAACAAAAACAAATCTTTAGCCAACTCCTTCACAGATGTTGTCTGCAGATATCTCCAACAATCACGGCAACACGTGAAACATCATTCTTCAAAACAACAATGTCCTTGTAGAATGTTTTTCTCTGAAATCCACGACGTGCAAAGTGCACACGACATGCAGCCACGAAAACTTCCAAGTGAAGAGTGAAAAACAAAACGGTCTTGAGAGCAATAGAATTTAAGTACCAAAAGGAACAACCACTGTCTTTCCTTAACTTGCATCCTTTATTTATAGTTGTCTCATCTACTAGGACTCATCTTCAAAGAAATTTACAAGATATGGAAATCAAGAATTCTATTAGAAAAAATCTCTTTTTAAATCAATAATATCATATCTTAAAAATCATTATCATCAATATCATATCTAGAAAGTCAGAACCATTAATTCAATATCTCATGAAATCTTATCTATAAAAAAGTTAAATTTAAAAATTATTTTAAGGGATAAATTATATCTTGTAATCCAAGATAAATTTTCCTTTCAATACTAAAACATGATTAAGAGATCATTAAATTAATAAATAAGGTAAAAATAGTTCGGAACATCCGAAATGATCAGACCTTCCGAACTCAGATCAAAACTTCCGAATCTGAGTGTCCTTTTAGGGTCAAAGCCAGCATGACATGTAGCACATGCAGAGTTCTCACGTTCCGAACTCATGCATATAAATATGCGTGATGATTTCATAATTTGATATGAGTTCTCTGAGTTTTCTCTCAGTTCAAGTCTATATTTTAGTAGTTTCTAAGCCTTATAATTAGGAAAGTTCAGTTTTGAAGTGCTTCCAGGAGTGGTAGCATCGCTAGTAGCAGTTAGCAAGGTAATATTTCCCAAAGTGCTGTTGACGGATGAATGTAAGATCTGTGAGCCATAATTATGGTTGGGTATAGTATGAGCAATACTAGTTAGTAATGTAAGTATTTTATGTTGTGTAGGATCGGAGGTGAGGATTCATATACCAGTGTTTAGAGGCAAGTAATATTGACTAAGATATCCAGCTGAGTATGTATATATATTGAAAGGAGATCGGTTATGGTGCCCGGTTGCGCAACGGAAGTTTTAAAAATGTTTTTCAAAAAGAAAACAAAACCGAGCACCTCACAATATGTGTAGCAAATAACAATTAAACACAAAATGACATTCATAGTGTGTTTAGAAAAATTACCTATCAATCACAAGGATTAATGTTTTTGCTCCAACCAAGTTGTAAACAACTTGGCTCTTGAAGGTAGACAATCTACAAGTTTCCAACACCACTCCATGCTCAAATGGATTCCTTCCTTCAAAATTAGGTCCACCACTAACAAATTAGAACAACTCTAATTTTGCACTAGAAAAATTAAAGTATTTTCATTGAGAAGTGTATGCTTTTAATCAACAATTGATGAAGCAAAAAAAAAAATGGAGTAGAATGATCTTTAAATTTCGGCCATGGTATGGAGTGAAGGGGAGAAAATATTTTCTTGGGTGTTCAAAAAGTTGTTGTGTATTCTAAAGGCATGTCATGCCTTGGATATTGAAAAAGTAGCCTCCACCCTTTCATCTCTCATGCATGCAATTCTATTTGGGCTTGTAACAATTACAAAGCCCATGGACTTTAATTTAATTGTCTCAAACAAATTTGAGACCAATTAAACCTTATTTGATTTTACTCAAGCCCACTAGTTGAATAATTATTTCTAATTGGGCTCTACAAGGCCCAATGTAGTTTATTTAATTCAACACTTGAATTAATTTAATTATTTGGACTCTACTAGGTCCACTAGTGTTTAATTAATTCAACACTTGAATTAATTAAATTTAGTCTATAATAATGTTTATGAAAATCACAATTTTCAAATACATTATTTGTTTGGCCAACTTTTAATTTAGGAACACTTCCTCAAATCAAAAGTTACATTCTCCTTATAGAAGTCATACTTCTATTTTTATTTGCGCTTATAAACTCATTTATAAGCCGTTCAACACATTGAACTATTTTACTTCTCAACGGGATCTAGAAAGTTAGCACTTGTGTGACGCTCAATGATTCATTAATACAACTAGCCGTGGGTTCGCATATTAATGTGATTCGGGACTAAACATGTCCTTATATGAGCATACCCCAATTGCTCCATTCTTAATTATCAACTCCTTGATAATAAGAACGTCAGAACTCAAGTATGATAGTACCCAACCAATCATGTTAAACGCCTAGCAGCATCGCTTACATGATACCCTAGATATCAAATGATAATGCCTGCAAAAACCATTCTATTACGGTTAGCGTACAGTACGGTCCCTTCAACTCATATATCCCAACCGATTCGACAACTATTGGTATATCGAGGGCTGTCAAAGAATCGATACTATGTGTCATGTCGTAGTAGCATAGATAGTGTAATCTATGAAATCCCTTTCATAATTACCACCATACTCTAATTAGAGATTTCATGCTACATATACATGAGATCACATAGGATATCCATACCCGAATGTAAGCAGTGAATCCCCGGCTACAATGCATCGACTCCTATATGTTTCGACAAAACACCAAACCTTGGCACCTGATGATCCCATATGAGTCAGTAAACAAGTCAAAGTGCAATGCTAGCATATAGAGTCTCAATATTGTCCCGGGTCATAAGAATTAATGGTGTACAACCATAAACTAGGACGTTTCCATTCGATAAGTGAGAACCACTTGGAAAGTCCTTTATGGAGGGTTGTTCAGTAAACTCTACAAGGAGCACCTATCTGCATGATCGGACATCACAATGTCCCCTACCAATGAAACATGATACTCATATCGCAAATACTAGTCTCAAACTCGAGCGGCCTATATCCTTTTTTGCGGCGGCTAAATCGAATAGAAACTGTTTAAAATATACAGTATTGCAAATATGAGTTTCATGATACTCATCATATGAGCATATCATATTCTTTCTACTATTTGTATATTCAAGAACTTTATCTATGAAACTAGAATGAGTATATAGATAAAGATGTGCCAAAACATTAATTTCAAATAATATTAAAATAAAGATTGTTTATACATAGAGTTTCATTGTGAACACTCGGCCAACACTTGGCTCGACGGGCATCTACTCTAACAATCTCCCAATCGATTCGCGATGCTTCTCGAATAATGGTCAAGATAAAGGCTTAGTTAGTGGATCAGCAAGATTATCTGCGGAGCCGACTTTGTCAATCAACACTTCTCCTCTTTCCACAATCTCTCGGAGGATGTGGTACTTTCTCAATACGTGTTTGGATTTCTGATGAGACCTTGGCTCCTTTGCCTGAGCTATAGCTCCCGTGTTGTCACTAAACACCGGGACAGGAGCAACTCCATTAGGAATGACGCCAAACTCTTGGACAAAATTCCTTATCCAAACAGCCTCCTTTGCTGCAGCTGATGCAACAATGTATCCGGCCTCAGTGGTGGAATCCGCAGTACTATCTTGCTTGGAACTCTTCCAAGAGACAGCAGCACTATTGAGCATGAATACGAACCCAGAGGTTGACTTCGAGTCATCGATATCACTTTGGAATATAGAGTCGGTATAGCCTTCCAATTTCAAGTCTCCACCCCCATAGACCAAGAACAACTTATTGGTCCTTCTCAAAATCTTGAGGATGTCTTTCACAGCTTTCCAGTGTGAAAGACCAAGGTTCGATTGATATCTACTCACTACACTTAATGCAAAAGCCACGTCAGGACGTGTAGATATCATCCCATACATGATGCTACCAATCGCAGATGCATACGGAATGCGTGTCATCGCCGCTATCTCTACATCAGTCTTGGGAGACATAGACTTAAATAGAGACACGCCATGACACAGTGGTAGATGTCCTCCCTTGGACTCATCCATCGAGAACCGCTTCACGATAGTATCAATGTATGTGGACTAGGTGAGACCAATCAATCTTCTCGATCTTTCTCTATAGATTTGTATTCCCATTACAAAAGATGCTTCACCCAAGTCCTGCATCGAGAACTTACTCGTTAACCATATTTTGGTTGATTGCAACATTCCTACATCATTTTCAATTAGTAGAATGTCATCAACATAAAGCACCAAGAATGTCGTAGCACTCCCACTGACTTTCTTATACACACAGGGTTCCTCATGATTCTTAGTAAAACAAAACTCTTTGATTGTACTATCGAATCTTAGGTTTCAACTCCTAGATGCCTACTTTAGACCATAATTAGATCTTTGAAATTTGCATACCATATGCTCACTTCCGATAGATGTAAACCCTTCAGATTGAGACATGTAAATCTCTTCCTTAATATCCCCATTAAGAAAGGTTGTCTTGACATGTAAACCCTTCTAGGAGCTTTTATCTCCTCTCTTGGCTCTTCGGGTGTGGGTTCTTCAATTGTGGGTGTCTCTCGAACCTCTTCGAGTTCTATCATCTCCTCTTTTCTATCCAATAGAAATTCCTTTTCCAAAAAGGTTGCATTCCTAGAAACAAACACTTTTTGTTTCTTGGGGATGATTGAAATAGTATCCAACTGAATTCCTTGGATATCCCACAAAGTAACATAAAAATGGATCAACATTCCAATTTATCTCCCACTGCCTGCTTCACATAAGCAGGGCATCCCCATATTCTAAGATAAGAATATTTGGTAGGCTTTCCCATCCATATCTCATATGATGTCTTATCAACTGGCTTTGAGTGGACATTGTTCAACAATAGTGCCGCTGTCTCAAGCGCATATCCCCAAAAGGATTGCGGCAACTCTGTGAACCACATCATAGACCAAACCATGTCCATTAATGTCCAGTTACGATGCTCTGAAACACCATTCAACTGTGGTGTAGCTGGCGGAGTCCACTGCGAGAGAATCCCATTCTCCCTAAGATACTCTTGGAACTCGCCACTCAAGTACTCACCACCTCGATTCGATCTAAGTGACTTGATGCTTCATCCCAACTGTTTCTCTACTTCACTTCTGAATTCTTTGAACCTTTCAAAGGTTTCAGTCTTGTATTTCATCAAATACACATACCCATACCTCGAAAAGTCATCGGTAAAGGTGATGAAGTAGGCATGTCCATGCTTAGTGGTGATGCTAAGCGGACCGCACACATCGTTATAGATCAAATCCAATAACCCTTTGGCTCGCTTACATGGCCCTTAAAGGGAATTTTGGTCATCTTTCCTTTTAGACAGGATTCACAAGTTGTGAGAGAATTAATATCAGACATAACAAATATGCCCACTCCCTTTAGCTTGTTCATCCTTCTTAGAGAAATATGTCTTAATCGAGCATGCCATAATTGTGCCGAATTAAGAGTATCTTGCTTTCGCTTGTTTGTTGTAGTATCTTGCTTTCGCTTGTTTGTTGTTGTTATTGCTTGGATATTGTTTAGTGGAATATCTTTCAATTTTAAGTTACAGAGATCGTTTTCAAGTTCTCCAGTACCAATTATACATTCATTTTTGTAAATGTTGCAAACACTTTTGCTAAATAAACAAGAATATTCATCTTTATCAAGCATAGAAATGGAAACAATGTTTTTCACCAAATTCGGTACAAACAAAACATCTCTTAAAATTAACTTAAAATCATTGTTCAATAATAAGTAAACATCTCCTACGGCCTTGGCAGCAACTCTTGCTCCATTGCCCATCCTCAAGAAGGTCTCACCTTCCCTTAGTCTCCTACTTCTTCCCATCACCTGCAAATCATTACAGAGATGTGAGCCACAGATGGTATCCAATACCCAAGAAGTAGATTTAATTGAAATGTTTACTTCAATATAGAACATACCATTTCCAGAACCCTTCTGGGCAAGATATTCGCTACAATTACGCCTCCAATGTCCAGGCTTCTTGCAGTGATGACAAACATCAGCAGCCTTGTCAGCCTTTACTGGTGTGGCAACCACAACGGGATTCAGAGCTTGCCTCTTCAAGGGCACATTCTTCTTGGGACGTTGGAAAGAACGCTTCTTTCCCTTCCCAGGTGGACCAGTCTTCGTACCAGATGAAGAATCCACATAAAGAACCAACTTCTTTTTCTTGATGGTGGACTTAAAGGTCACAAGCATGTTCATCAACTCCTCAAGGGTAGGCTCCAGCTTGTTCATGTTGAAATTCACCACAAAAGGATCAAATGAGTTAGGCGGCTACAAGAGTAACACGTCGGTGGTCAACTCCGAAGGTAACATCAGATCCATGCCAACGAGCTTGTCCACGAGCCCAATCATCTTTAGGCCATGCTCATGGACCGAAGCCCCATCTCTCATGCGTAAAGTGATTAGCTCCTTGACGGTAGCATGCCTAAGAGGCCGTGTTTTCTCACCAAAGAGCTCCTTGAGATGCAAATGAATGTCAGCAGCACTCTTTGCATCCTCAAAACGCCTCTGCAGCTCATCATTCATAGAAGTCTGCATATAACACTTAGCTCGCAAGTCATGGTCCACCAATCCTTGTAAGTCTTCAATTCCTCAGGAGTGCAACTAGTCAGAGCCTCAGCAGGGGGCGACTTAGTAAGTGTATACGCTATCCTTTCCGAATTCAAGACGATTTTCAAATTCTTTGCCAATTGAGGTAATTAGGTCTGGTTAATACGTGTTTGTCGAGTATTACTGTAACCCCCCGAAAATTTAAAGGTCCACGCGAACCACATGCGCAAATTATTAAATTCATTGTGTATATTAATTAAATGTTTTAATTGCATGGATTAATTATGTTGTGCATATTTTCATGTTTAAAATATATTTTTCTCCATGATGCATTAAAATGTATTTTTAAAGGTTATTCGAGTTGCGATCGAGGACGGAGACCGAGGGATAAAAAATAGAAAATATTTTTATTGGTTAATTGTTTTTAATTATTTAAAATATGAGTGATGCTTTTTATTATTTTTAAAATAAGGGGTTTGGAAGTGATTTTATACGCCGGGACGTAAATTTTATCGGTGTTGGATTTTAGTAAAAATGCAAACGTTTGGACAACCCGGCTATTTAATTTACAAAACTTATTTTACCAAAACTATTTTTATATGTTAATTAAATACTAATTAAGCACTAATGGGTCTAATTATATGTTTAATGGGCCTAAGCCTAACTAGTAAGCAATTAACTATAAAATACATTAAAAACCCTCCCCAAAACCACAACTTCACGCCACACAATCTCAAAATTGTAAAACTCTTCCCCCAGCAGCCCTACTTTATGAAGCACACGGCACACACACTTTAAGCTTTGAAGAAATTTTCGTGGGAAGCTTAGGGAGATTCAAGCCAAAGGTTCTCGTCCGTTCTTCGCAATCGTCAACGGTTTTTTCGTACGTAAATTACGCAAAGGCACGCCTATTCTTTCCTTCAAAAACCATCATCACATCATAGTATTCTTTTATGCATGAAAAACATGAAAATAAGTGCCACTTTTATGTATTTTCGTTTTTGATCATAATATGAATTGTTAAGCAAAGTTTTTGATTCCTAAATCATGTTTGTGTATTGTTTAAGGGCTGCCATGATCTAGGCTATGATTTAGGATGGTTTTCACGTAACTTTGGAGTCCTAGAGACCACACCAACACACGCTGGAAACCGAAGGATACAAAATAGAAGCAACACGCTGTCATAGGGGATCAAGGGCTTCGGGTTTGTTCTTCGCAGCTTGGCTTGGTGCGGCTCATGTCCATGCCTTGGCTAGGAAGTGCATGAGTCAGGGGTAGAGTCCTAGCCATGCTAGGACTCGAGTAAGTCGGGTGGGAGGAGTCCTTGCAAAGAAGGACTCCTACCCGTGAGGGTGCATGCGAGACGCGCAGGGTGCGCAGACTTGCAGGGGGTCTGTGGCTCGGACTGGGGGCTTGAGGCTGGGCTAGGGTGCGTCATTAGTGTCTTAGGTGTGTGTACAACACGAGGGTTCAAGGCTGGTCCGGTCAGCTAGAGTCCTATGAGGCTGAAACGTAGAGTCCTAAGGTGTATGCAATTCTCGGCAATCATGGGTCCAAGCTTTAGGGGTTCGGTTTCGGGTCCCAGGGGCTGGGGCCGTGGGTTCTATGGTCAGTAGGCTGCATAAGTGTGTTGGGAAGGGTCTGGTTCACTTTGGTTCGAGGGCGGCACGAGAAAATCGCAAGATGACTCGGTGCTAACTAAATAGGGTCAAGCGGAGGTTTTCTAACTTAAAAAACTTGAACAACGGCTCACGGGGGGACTGAGTCGTGGTTCATAGGGACTGAAATAATATAAAAAGACTAAAATTAGAATTTAGGAATTTTATATTGAAGTTTTGGATTTTTCGGAATTAAAACGCCTTTAAAATGTCCAATTACGAATTAATTAAAAAGCCTCATTTTTAAGCTAAATAAAATTATGGGAATTTTAATTTAAGCTTAAATAATTATTTGGGACATGTTAGAGTCAAGAAAATCAAGAAACCGTCAAAAACGTAAAACGTCACGTCCAGGGGTAAAACGGTCTTTTTACACCTTGAAATTAGTAAACGTCATGACAGTGTCCTGAATGTTGTTTTATGTACTAATATGATTATTTTCAATGATTATGGATGTTTATGAATTTTTATATGTTAAATTATGATTTTTAAATGTCGATGATTTTTATGACTTTAATTGGACATTTAAAAAACATGTTGCATGCTGGTTTCAAATAAAAATGATATTATATGAATATTTTTATTAAGTGATGATAACATGTTGAAGGACGTGAAGGGATTGTGACTACTACATGTTGGAAATATCGTGAGGGTTATGGTCCCAGTGGGAGCCCGACGATCGTGTTTCCTTGGATACGGATACGAATACGAATACGTGATACGAATACGAATATGTTAATAAGTTGGCCAAGGCCCAGTTGACGGGTGAGAGTGTAGCTGGTGTCCCCGCCGCCCAGTACTGTGGTTTTCTCTAGATGGATCCATCGCCCAATACGTTTAAGAATACGAGTCACAATCACGATCTGAATTCAACAAACACGAATATGAACATGAATATGAATATGATGATATGAATATGTTGATATGAATATGAATATGTTTATGTTTATATGAAAATGTTTATGCATAAGATTATGAAAATGTTTTTATTTAAAAGTTTTACGCATCATGAAATTTTTACGACAACTGTTTATTTTTATGCATCTTCATGCAAAGATATTTTAAGTAAAGTATTTTTCACTGTTGTTGTTATCTGTATTGCGTATGTACTCGTTATCAAGAATATGAGTGTTGAGTCTTTAGCCTCACTAGGTGTGATTGATGCATGGGATATTGATTAGAATAGATAATGGAGGTCTTGATGGTGACTTTGCTGGACTAAAGGTGCACATAACCCGAGGACCGACGCTATTTTCCGCACCTAGTTATGATTTATGATTTCAAGATATGTAAAAATATTTTTTATGCTTGTGTAAGCAATTCTGGCCGATGCTATGTGAGGTTTTTCTAAAAAAAATCTAGCACGTTTTAAGAAAACGAATAGCAACGTTCACTTGCAGATAGCGGATTGCGAATCGAAGACATTGTCAAAAATATACTGAAAAGTAAAAACAGATAAAATGTTAATGACTATTTTAAAATATTAGTAAGATATAAAGTATGGACTTTTACTTCATAAATTTTCGCAGCCCATTGTTTTGACATTTTTCACTACCCTCTAGTGAAACGGGAAACTCCTTTCCTCAGTAGGTATGTAAGGTCCAATTAGCAAATTATGATCCCGAATATATCAGCCAATCATAATTCTTAAGAGGTAGTTTCCAATTGCATCACCATGCAACCCTCTATGTAAACTTTTGTCTCACGGTTGATTAGGACCCAATAATATGACGTCGTTCATCTTTACGTGTCAAGCCTTACCCACCGATGTTGAAACTTAATGGACGGTCGTCATGAGTTCCCTCAATAATATGAGCTGAAATCATGGGAGTTCCACTTAGTTCACATCACTATGTCAATGGATGTCACAGCTTTTCGGTGTCCAGGGCCCCCCAATAATATGAGTCGAGCCCCAAACACGGGTAGCATTCATCTTGCACCCATTGTCGATGGAAGACATGAAAATTATAAACAACTTTATAATTCCCCTTTTCGGGCATGATATTAATTTGGAATCTTATTCAAAATGAGGTTTTTTAATTTTGAAAAGTCTCATCATTAATTTTATTTAAAAGCTCGCCATGTTGATCATATGTTTGTCGGATTCATGCAACTTTGTTATTATCATGCATATATTATAAACAGTAAATTAAACTAGGATGATCAATCGCCCCAAAAATAATGGCTCGTGTGAGCTAAGCACAGGCCTATGTCCAATCCTAGGGAATGCATGGGATGCAAATGCAACTTTACATAAGCCTCCAATATTTACATGTCTTCGATCTTCATAATCATCAAGACCACCATCTTCCAATCTTGATCTTCCACTATACAATATTTACAAATAAATATCCATGGCAAATGGGAATACATCTCATGGGGTAGGAACGGCCATAAACCAAGCCACTTTAATAAATTGATAATTATTACAATCATTCAACACAAAATATTCTAGCATACACCTAGCAAATTGGGCTTGGGCTTTTGATCATCCTTCATGCATAATATCACATATCATACACCATCAATTAATTATCACAATAATCCAATTGATCCAATATTATATATTTTGATCCAATCACTAACCACCACGATTATAAACTAAATCAAACAAAGTATACAACTCCTTTGTCTTTTTTCTAATTAATTTATTTATAACCGAATTTCTTGTAAATCACAATTTACTATAAATAACTATAGGTCAACTTCAATTATTTATTTCATGAGAAAATATGTACAACTTTTGTAAATTTAAACTTAAGGTCCCAAAAATCAATTTTTCACCACCAAAAATATTTGGCCCATTTATATTCACAAATTGTTATCCATCTAAGGACCAACAATTTCAAGGCCCATGACACTTTGATATTCCAAAACACTTTTGGAAACCCTAGTCGTCATCGCCGTCGCCAGAGCTCCGTCGCGGGGATTTCGGCCAAAAAAAAAAATTTTTTTTAATTTTTATTTTCAAGGGGGCCGTTGGGCCGCCCTTGCAGCCCGAAATGGGCAGCCCCTCAGGCAACCCGAGCTGTCCGAAATTTGCCCCCAAAATGGCCTCGGTTTGGTTGCAACAAATCATTTCATGCGGTTAGAAATAGAACTTAATAAATATCATGTATTTGCTACACTAAAATTATAACCATAGCTCTTGATATCACTTGAAAGGGGATCGGTTACGGTACCCAGTTGCGCAACGGCAGTTTTAAAAATGATTTTAAAAAAGAAAACAAAATCGAGCACCTCACGATATGTGTAGCAAATAACAATAAAACACAAAATGACATTCATAGTGTGTTTAGAAAAATTACATATCAATCACAAGGATTGATGTTTTGGCACCAACCAAGTCGTAAATAACTTGGCTCTTGAAGGTAGACAATCTACAAGCTTCCAACACCATTATTTGCTCAAATGGATTCCTTCCTTTAAAATTAGGTCCACCACTTACAAAGTAGAACCACTCTAATTTTGCACTAGAAAAATTATAGTATTTTTCATTGAGAAGTGTATGCTTTCAATCAACAAGTGATGAAGCAAAAAAAATGGAGGAGAATGATCTCTAAATTTCGGCCATGGTATGGAGTGAAGGGGAGAGAAAATTTTCTTGGGTGTTCAAAAAGTTGTTGTGTATTCCAAAGGCATGTCATGCCTTTGATATTGAAAAAGTAGCCTCCACCCTTTCATCTCCCATGCATGCAATTCTATTTGGGATTGTAACAATTACAAAGCCCATGGACTTTAATTTAATTGTCTCAAACAAATTTGAGACCAATTAAACCTTACTTGATTTTACTCAAGCCCTCACTAGTTGAATAATTATTTCTAATTGGGCTCTACAAGGCCCAATGTCGTTTAATTAATTCAACACTTGAATTAATTTAATTATTTGGACTCTACTAGGTCCACTAGTGTTTAATTAATTCAACACTTGAATAATTTAATTTAGTCTATAATAATGTTTATGAAATCACAATTTTTCAAATACATTATTTTGTTTGGCCAACTTTTAATTTAGGAACACTTCCTCAAATCAAAAGTACATTCTCCTTATAGAAGTCATACTTCTATTTTATTTGTGTTTATAACTCCTTTATAAGCCGTTCAACACATTGAACTATTTTACTTCTCAACGGGATCTAGAAAGTTAGCACTTGTGTGACCCTCAATGATTCATTGATACAACTAGTCGTGGTTCACATCTTAATGTGATTCGGGACTAAAGTCCTTATATGAGCATACCTCAATTGCTCCATTCTTAATTATCAACTACTTGATAATAAGAACGTCAGAACTCAAGTATGATAGCACCCAACCAATCATGTTAAACGCCTAGCAGCATCGCTTACATGATTCCCTAGGTATCAAATGATAGTGCCTGCAAGAACCATTCTATTATGGTGAGCGTACAGTACGGTCCCTTCAACTCATATATCCCGACCGATTCGACAACTATTGGTATATCGAGAGCTGTCAATGAATCGATACTATGTGTCATGTCGTAGTAGCATAGATGGTGTAATCTATGAAATCCCTTTCATAATTACCACCATACTCTGATCAGAGATTTCATACTACATATAAATTAATCATAGGATATCCATACCCGAAGGTAAGCATGAATCCCCGACTACAATGCATCGACTCCTATATGTTTCGACAAAACTCCCAACCTTGCCACCAGATGATCCCATATGAGTCGGTAAAAAAGTCAAAGTGCAATGCTAGCATATAGAGTCTCAATGTTGTCCCGGGTCATAAGAACTAATGGTGTACAACCATAAACTAGGACGTTTCCACTCGATAAGTGAGAACCACTTGGAAAGTCCTTTATGGAGGGTTGTTCAGTGCACTCTACAAGGAGCACCTATCTGCATGTTCGAACATCACAATGTCTCCTACCAATGAAACATGATACTTACATCGCAGATACTAGTCTCAAACTCGAGCAGCCTATATCCTTCTTTGCGGCGGCTAAATCGACTAGAAACAGTTTAGAATATCAGTATTGCAAATATAAGTTTCATGATACTCATCATAGGAGCATCTCATATTCTTTCTACTACTTGTATATTCAAGAACTTTATTTATGAAACTAGCATGGATATACAGATAAATGTGCAAAACAATAATTTCAAATATTATTAAATAAAGATTGTTTATACATAGAGTTTCATTGCGACACTCGGCCAACACTTGGCTCGACGGCATCTACTCTAACAATCTCCCACTTGCAATAGAGCCAACTACCCATATGCTTCAAACCAATCGATTCGTGATGCTTTTGAATAATGGTCCAAGTAAAGGCTTAGTTAGTGGATCAGCAACATTATCTGTGGATCCGACTTTGTCAATCGACACTTCTCCTCTTTCCACAATCTCTCGGAGGATGTGGTACTTTCTCAATACGTGTTTGGATTTCTGATGAGACCTTGGCTTCTTTGCTTGAGCTATAGCTCCCGTGTTATAACAAAACACCGGGACAGGAGCAACTCTATTAGGAATGACGCCCAACTCTTGGACGAAATTTCTTATCCAAACAGCCTCCTTTGCTGCAGCTGATGCAGCAATGTATCGGCCTCAGTGGTGGAATCCCGCAGTACTATCTTGCTTGGAACTCTTCCAAGAGACAGCAGCACCATTGAGCATGAATACGAACCAGAGGTTGACTTCGAGTCATCGATATCGCTTTGGAAGCTAGATTCGGTATAGCCTTCTAATTTCAAGTCTCCACCCCCATAGACCAAGAACAACTTATTGGTCCTTCTCAAATACTTGAGGATGTCTTTCACAGTTTTCCAGTGTGAAAGACCAGGGTTCGATTGATATCTACTCACTACACTTAATGTAAAAGCCACGTCAGGACGTGTAGATAGCATCCCATACATGATGCTACCAATCGCAGATGCATACGGAATTTGTCGCCGCTATCTCTGTATCAGTCTTGGAAGACATAGACTTGGATAGAGACACGCCATGACACATGGTAGATGTCCTCTCTTGGACTCATCCATCGAGAACAACTTCACGATAGTATCAATGTATGTGGATTGGGTGAGACCAATCAATCTTCTTGATCTATATCTATAGATTTGTATTCCCATTACAAAAGGTGCTTCACACCAAGTCCTGCATCGAGAACTTACTCGTTAACCATATTTTGGTTGATTGCAACATTCCTACATCATTTCCAATGAGTAGAATGTCATCAACATAAAGCACCAGGAATGTCACAGCACTCCCACTGACCTTCTTATACACACAGGGTTCCTCATGATTCTTAGTAAAACAAAACTCTTTGATTATACTATCGAATCTAAGGTTCCAACTCCTAGATACCTACTTCAGACCATAAATAGATCTTTGAAGTTCTCATACCATATGCTCACTTCCGATAGATGTAAACCCTTCAGGTTGAGACATGTAAATCTCTTCCTTAATATCCCCATTAAGAAAGGTTGTCTTGACATCCATCTGCCATATCTCATAGTCATACCATGAAGCTATGGCCAACAATATCCTTATAGACTTGAACATTGCAACTGTAGAAAAGGTTTCCTCAAAGTCAACTCCTTAATGAGCCTTAGTCTTTGGAGACGAACGGGTAACAGGGTCACATAGTCATGTATGGCGTTGACTGATTTAACCCGGACACGCATGTTCACATCTAATTGATAGGGTATGTAAGACACCAATTGACTCGACGAACTAGTATGTTACATACTCTAGTGCCTATGATTGATTAGTGATTATCCAGTTTGATCCCAGATACTAGTTTATTCCATACATTGCATAAGATTTTTTATACACTATAATATGTACTGAGTGATTTTCACTCACGATCCTTGTTATCTCGGAAACCCCACTCGACGGAGCAACTTGCAAGTTCCATATGTGGACAGGATAGCGACCCGGCAATGACTAGAGAGCAGGGGAGCCAAGGTTATCATTATGTTTATTTCATTGTATCAATTCAGTTATTATGTTCCATTGAATTTGTCATTCTAAGCTTTTAACATTTTTGTTGTTATATTATTTTTAAGTTTAATTATGCATGCTTATCAAGTGACTAGTAGTGGATCTGGATAGGGTCCATACAACCAGTTAAAAAGGCCGATGCAACATGGTATATAGCCTTTTCTTACAACATTTACTTGATCCATAGATGCTGATAGGATCAGTTAGGGGGTAAAAGAGTGTTAGAAGGGGGGGTTGAATAAATACTAATGATTTTCACAACCTTTTTGAATATTAATGAGTCAGTTTAGTGATAAACTGAAACTCCAGAATCTTGTCAGTAGATATCAATCCTTAACAATAGTGCGTGCGAAAATAAACTGATAGATATAATAAAAACTGAAATAAGAACACACAAGATTTTACGGACTTTCGGTTATTTCAATCATTCCTACGTCATCCCTTCTATCTCGAATATAAGATATTCACTAAAAGACTTTGATCAATACAAAGAGTGTACAGACCCACTTCAGTTTTGGACTTAACAATGCCAAACTGAAACTCTTAGTTACAAAACAGTTAACAGTACTCAACTGAACTGAAATAATCTAGCACAACTGATCTCTTCAAGATCAAGTATAAAAACATTAAAAGTTTGTGCTTGTAAGCTTGAAGTATAGCCTTGAATGCTATGAATGTATACAATATGTAAGAACTTTTCAAGTTCGCAATCTGATTTGATGATAACAAAACTTGTTAATTATGTTACTAATAATCTACCTTAGTGTGCAGCATCTAGGATCACTCACGAGCTGTTTACATCGCAAACTAAATACCCAACTGATCGCAGAAACTAAATCATTCTAACTGTTATGTCAATTGAGCAGTCCAACTGATTGTCCAGTTGATAGGTGGTCAGCAGGAGAACCTCAGAAACCTGGCTAGCCGAAGAGTGTTCAACTGATGAAGAAACTCAGCTGATCAGTTCAACTGAACAAGAGTGAAATCAGTTCAACTGACGAGTCAACTGATTTCACCAGCCTCACTGAAGATCAGTTCAGCTGACCAGTTCTAAGCATCCGTCAGAATCTTTCGTTATGGATGAAGACAAACTCTTTCAGTGGAGTCCAGCTGTACATGAAGGTACAAATCCATTGTCCATCCAAGGACAATAATGGACGTTTCATCAGAGCATTAAAGACAAAACATTTCAGAAGGGCAGTCGAAAAGTCGAGACATAAAGTCCAAGAAACAAATTCAAGACGCAACAGATACAATAAATGAGTCTCACTGTACGTTCAGTTTTCCGCCTATATAAAGAGAAGATCAGTGAAGACTCAATAATAACAACAAGAAAAGAAAAAAGAAGCTGAAGAAAAAGAAAAGAACGAGATTCAATACAAAAAGCTTCTTTAAGAGAGAAAAAAAGGGCACGCACATTGCACATCTGCTTTCAGAAGCATTCAGCCCAGATGGACATTTTAACGTATTATCTACTTAGTTTAGAAGCAATTTTCCCTCAGTGTGTGAGAACATCCTTGTTCAGTTCTTACACACAAATTCTCTCAACCACTCATATACAGTCTTGCATAATGACGTTAAACTTGTGTATGTAGTCTTTGACACATATACGTTAAATAAGTGTTGGCTGGAATGTGCTACCTTCAGTCGTAGCAAGGAGTTCAGTTTAGGCAGTAGTGTAAGTCCTAGTTAGTGGGTTTGTACAAAGAGTCGTATAAGTCAAAGTCTTCTAGTGAATCCTACTCGAGGTGGTAGAAGGTGACCTAGGAGTAGTGAAGTCTCCAAACATAATATATCTTGTGTATTTACTTGTAGAACCCGTAAATCAGTAGACGTATAAGCCATGCATAATTCTAGATTTTTAAATTTAATTGACTTCATTGCATGATTATTTTAAATGCATTTATTTGAAGTTAATTATTTATTATTTCAGTTCAGTAGTTTGATTTTGCATTTCAGTATTTCAGTGAGGCCGGACCGGAGTTGGAGTTTTGAGATAGAATTTAAGATTCGAGAAATATTTCCAGAAGTTAATTTAGCTAGCAACTAAGTTCATTTAAGTTAAAAGGGAGGTTTGAGGATTTAATTTAATTATTTGAGGTGATTAAGAAATGAACTCATTTAAGTTATTAAATTAAGGGGTTAGCTCACTAAATTATTTAAAGGATTAGTAAGGCTTTCAAGGATTATTAGTTGACTAGATAATCAACATTTCCCTTTATTTTATCATGCATTTTTCGGCCACCCTTAGTGCTAGAAGATTCATTTTCCAACTCATCAACTTTGACCAATTCTTTGCATGTAATTAGTAGGATAATTCTAGGATTTTTGGGAGCACAATTTAATTAAATAATGGACATATCCTAGTCTAGAATCAAGAAAATTTCGGCCACCACCTCCTAGAAGCATCCACCAACTCATTTGATATCAAACAAATTCAAAATTCAAATTCAAAGGGAGTGGACTTGGTCTTGATCTTCCTATATTTGCACCCCCTCCTCACCCTCCTAACCATTTTCCCCTCTCCTCTCGAAATCGAGTGAATAGACCATTTTCAGTAGAAAAATCGTGAGCTAGCTAGGAGAAAGGAGAAAAATCGAGAGCAAGAAGGTAGACAAGAGCGCTCCACCTCCTCCGTGCCGCGTCGTCGTTTTTCGTTCGTTTTCTTTCGAAACGAAACCAGGCATGTCTAGATTTCTTTCAAACCTCAATCAAGTCATATTATCATTTATTTTTCAGTACATGATCATGTTTAGCAAAAAATCGAGATCCATGTCAAAATTTTGAAACCACATGCAGAATTTTCGATTCCTTGGCAAGCTTCACGTTTTCTGGTTTGTGGTTTCAGGTATTGGATCGACTCCAGGCTCCCAAGGCGGCTTGTATACATGTAGTAGGATGCATTAGGACCATGTTGGTCCATTCAAACCAGCCCCATTGCTGGAAATTCAGAATGACAGCAAGTCCCCATAGGTGCAGAAATGTGTTCGAAAATTCAGTTTGTGTCAAGGAGGAAGGATCTGATCTTGGCTGCCCCAAGGGCCTTAGCCATGGTTGGATCACTTCCCTAGCATGTCTAAGACGTGACTAAGTTGCCCTTTTGGTGGCTTGGTCCATGGCCGGTTTTTAATCAAAACAAAACAGCCCCCCCCTTCGGCCCTTTTTCAGCTTTTCGGTTTGGTTGCTTGGTGTGGATCTTGGTTGGCCTATGGCCCTTAGCCACGGTTCATATCATGCTCCTAGATGTCTAGATCGTGCCATGGTCAATCAAATGGCCACTGGAACGACGCAAGACATCGATCATAGCATAAACACTACACACGCACGCTGGGGCCCTTCGGTTGAGATTTGGTGTGTGATGGGATTGTGGCTGGCCTAGGGCCCTTAGCCATGGTTCAAATCATTCCTTGGGATGTTGTAAGAGTCTCTGGTCGGTGGTTCAGCCCCAATGGCCGATAGTCTCGAAACCAACGCAAGTCTTGTAGTGCGCAGCTGCTGGAAATTACAGCAAGTTGCTGTGTCGTTCAGAGGCTCGTTGAGTTCTTGGTTGGCTTTTAGCCCATGGCCTTGGACTGGACAGTGCCTCATTGAGTTGGAAGGTCATGTTTTTGACCGTTTGTCATTTGGATCATTTTTGAGGTCGTACGAGAATTTACGGTGCAATGTGCCAAATTGACTCTCGAAAGAGCGTTTCGTGTTTTGGCCTCCATTCCACCTAGATTTCGACCCTATCATTTTAGGAACATTATTTTATGATTTTTCAGCGTATTTTAATCATGACTATACGTCGGTTCAGTGTCGGTTCAGGTTGGCTCGGAGTCATGATTAAATGCGAAGTCATTAGGCGTCATAGTCGCATCTTTTGAACGTAAATTGCATAGTTGGTCAAGTTTAAGCTATTGCATATTTTTCATGGCACAGTTAGGTTGCAGCGAGCCTGGGAACGATCCAATCCAATCCAGTTGGTAAAATTACAGGAATTTTCATTATGCCAGTTAATTATTTTACGTGCATTAAATAGAAAATGATTATTTTTGAGATTTATGCGATATGGCTTGTGGTTCATTCACTATGTGGGAGTGTTATTTTATACGGTCGCCAGTGACCGATCAGTTCAGTATGGTACCACCCGGTCGCCAGTGACCGGCCAGCTCAGTTCAGTTTCATGCCTCCCCGGTAGCCAGTTACCGATCAGTTCAGCTTAGTGCAGTGGCCACAGGCGTAAAACATAATCTCAACAGAAAATTTTACCAGATATTTCAGTACAGGCTCCAAGGAGCAATATTTTTACAGTGATTTCCAGTTCAGTTATGCACGTATTATAATTGCTCAGTACAGATTATTTTCAGTATGCCTCAGGACAGGATATTTATCATGCATATTTTAAATTCAGATTTTTACTCGTTACCTGCGATTTATGCTGAGTCTTTAGGCTCACTAGACTTGATTGTTGTAGGTACTGATGAGGCCAGGGCCGAGGGCGGGGACCAGTGAGCCAGCTTGGGTCGGCAGTAGTGGCACCCGAGGACCTCAGTGCAGCAGTTGTTATTTTTTCCGCAAACAATTTTATCAGTTGTTGGATATTTTTAAATTGTGTTTTGGCAAAACTTTATTTTCTTCCGCTGCAATATTTTGAAATATTGAACTTGATTCACCAGTGATTTTATGAGGCCATTTAAGTTCTTTTAAAAAAAAATTTTAATTTTCCGCAAATTTTCAAGAAGGAGTTTTAGGCCTTCACAGTTGGTATCAGAGCGGTGGTCTGTATAGGGTTTCACTACTACTGACCGCGAGAAGCTCACGAAGCCACGCCTTTGGTCTGTAAGTTTTTCAGTTCAGCATTTTGTTCAGCATTTCAGTTAAGCATGAATTATTTTGTCAGCATGCTTCCAGATTTTCAGTATTTCAGTAAAATAAATTATGGAATTATGCATGTTAGTTACGTATGGGTTATGTTGGAACAGTATGCCCCCTAGACGCATTTTAGAGCGCAACAGAGAGGAGGAGCCTCGCCGAGAGACAGGAGGAGCGTAGACCGGAGGGAGACCTACCACCTCCTCCACCGCCCCCACCGGACATGAGTGCCCAGATGTTAGCTGGGATGGCACAGTTCTTCGCACAGTTTGCGGGGGGCAATGCCGCAGCCGTAGCCGCAGCCGCAGCCAGGCCGACAGGGCCCGAGGCTGTGTATGAGCGATTCATGAAGATGCGCCCGAAGGAATTCTCTGGGGCATCTGACCCCATGGTTGCCGAGGGATGGATCAAATCCCTCGAGGTTATCTTCGATTTTATGGAGCTGGGGACGCAGACCGAGTCCGATGTGCCACCTACCTGTTCACTGGAGACGCCCGCTTATGGTGGGAAGGAGCTTCGGTAGCCCTGACATTGGCTACACTTTCTTGGACCCGCTTTACGGAGGTTTTCTACTCCAAGTATTTTGCTGAGGAGGTTCGCACCAGGCTGACCACCGAGTTCATGAGCTGAGACAGGGGGATATGTCGGTTACGGAGTTTATCCGTAAGTTCGAGAGGGGCTGTCACTTTGTGCCCCTGATAGCGAATGATGCCAGAGCCAAGCTGATGCACTTCCTGGTGGGTTTACGGCCGATCTTGCGCCGGGATGTTAGGGTATCTGACCCTGCTACTTATGAGATTGCCGTCTCCAAGGCCTTAGCCGCAGAGCAGGATCTGCGGGATATCGAGAGGGATCGCCAGGGCAAGCGCCCAGTCCAGGCACCGCACCGCCCTCCTCCTCATCAGCATCAGCAGCAGAATAAGAGGCCTTTTCATGGACCGCCCAGGAACAGGCCAGCAGCAGCAGCAGCGGGGACGCCCAGCCCCGAGGACTCAGGAGCACCCAGTCTGTCCCAGGTGCTCACGTCGCCATCCTGGAGCATGTATGGCTGGCTCAGGAAAGTGTTTTAAGTGTGGCAGTCCAGACCACATGTTGCTGCAGTGCCCTCAGAGGAATCTGCCTACCCAAGGCAGAGTTTTTGCTCTCCATGCCGCGGAAACCAACCCGGAGACTATGTTGTTGACAGGTACCTTTAAACTTTAAGTTATTATTTGAATTTCCGTTTTGGGAATCGGGATTTAGATTTTGAACTTAGAACTGTTATAGGATTGCATGCTCTACTCAGATTTATTTCGGGAAATTAAGCTAGAGGAACCTACCTTTGCATGTCTATAAGTTTAGATCTTGTAGTGGGATTCAACTTAGAGCTCCGCTCTTTCAGGGAGAATTTTTATATCTGGTTCCGCTACCAAGGCCTTGATAGATTCAGGGGCCACTCACTCGTTTATTTCGGAGGTCTTTGCAAACTTTCTCAAGATCCAGACCATTGGGCTAGATACAGCCTTTTCAGTAGTGTTGCCGTCAGGAGGAGATGGCAGCTACCAATGTTATCCGAGATATAGACCTTGAGCTGCACGGTAATCTTGTTTATGCGGATCTGATTGTGCTACCGATGCCGGAATTTGACATCATCCTAGGGATGGACTGGCTATTGAGGAACAGAGTGTTGATAGACTTCCAGCGGAGATCCGTTCTTGTCCGACCGCCTGGAATGGAGCAGTTCTTATTTGAGCCGGACAGGTACTTTTCCTTTACCGCGCATTATTCCTTATGTTCAGGCTAGGAAGCTCATGCATAGAGGGTGTCGGGCATTTCTAGCAACCTTTTTATCTGTCCCCGAGGAACCCAGCCAGTCAGCCTCAGATGTTCCGATTGTTAGAGATTTCTTAGACGTTTTTCCCGAAGACGTCTCTGGTATGCCACCGAGAGAGAGGTGGAGTTTTCCATTGAGCTTATGCCAGGTACGGCTCCGATATCCAAAGCGCCGTACCGACTAGCACCGACAGAGATGGCAGAGCTTAAGAAGCAGATCCAGGAACTTCTCGACAAGGAGTTCATTCGCCCGAGCTTTTCTCCATGGGGCGCGCCGTCTTATTCGTGAAAAAGAAGGATGGCTCGATGAGGCTTTGCATTGACTACCGGGAGTTGAACAGGGTTACAGTGAAGAATAAATACCCACTGCCGAGGATTGAGGATCTGTTTGACCAGTTGCAGGGAGCTTCGATTTTCTCCAAGATAGATCTGCGTTCCGGTTATCACCAGTTGAGGGTGAGAGATGCTGATGTCTCGAAGACAGCTTTCAGGACTCGTTATGGCACTACGAGTTCCTTGATGCCGTTCGGTCTGACGAATGCGCCAGCGATCTTCATGGATCTATGAATCGCGTATTTCAGCCGTACCTCGACCAGTTTGTGATAGTGTTCATAGATGACATTCTCGTCTACTCCAAGAATCGGGAGGAGCACAGCAGGCATCTGACCACAGTGTTGCAGACATTGCAGAAACAAATATTCGCAAAGTTCAGTAAGTGCGAATTCTGGTTAGAGAAGGTGGCGTTCTTGGGCCACATTGTTTCTAGCAGTGGCATTGAGGTAGACCCCGAAAGTTGTAGCAGTCAGAGATTGGGTTGTGCCTCAGAATGCATCGAGATCCGCAGTTTCTTGGGCTAGCAGGATATTACAGAAATTCATCAGGGATTCTCCTCTATCGCCGTTCCACTCACAGCACTGACAAGAAAAATGTGAAGTTTGTGTGGAGCGAGGAGTGTCAGAAGAGCTTCGATACTTTGAAGCAAGCTCTTATCTCAGCACCCGTTTTGGCTGTACCGTCAGGCGGTGAGTTTGTCCTTTATACCGATGCTTCGAAGCTTGGTTTAGGTGCAGTTTTGATGCAGCATGGGAGAGTGATAGCGTATGCTTCTCGACAGCTGAAAATCCACGAGAAGAACCCTACCCATGATCTGGAGTTAGCGGCCGTAGTTTTTGCTTTGAAGATTTGGAGGCACTATCTGTATGGAGAGAAGTGCAGATCTTTACCGACCATAAGAGCCTCAAGTATTTCTTTACGCAGAAGGAGCTGAACATGCGTCAGAGGCGTTGGTTGGAGCTTGTGAAAGACTACGATTGTGACATTAGCTACCACCCGGGTAAAGCTAATGTAGTTGCGGATGCTTTGAGCAGGAAAGTCGCAGTGATGGCTCATTTGACGATGCAGAAACCTCTTCAGATTGAGATGCAGAGGTTTGATCTTGAGACTTACCCTCGAGGTAGAGTTCCTCGTTTATCTACCTTGACTATCCAGTCCTCTCTTATTGACCGTATTCGCAGCGGTCAGGCAGCAGATGAGCAGTTGGCACAGTGGAAGAAGGAGATGAAGCCAAGGGCAGTGTTTTGTATTCAGTCAGCGACGGTATTGTGAGATACCGAGATAGGATATGGGTTCTAGCAGTGATTCTATCCGAGCAGACATCTTATCAGAGGCCCATACGTCCCCGTACTCCATTCACCCTGGGAGTACGAAGATGTACAAAGATCTGCAGCTATTGTATTGGTGGCCAGGATGAAGAAGGACATCAGGCGTTTTGTATCCGAGTGCCTGACTTGCCAGTTAGTGAAGGCCGAGCATCAGAGACCAGCAGGTTTGCTCAAGCCTCTTCCTATTCCCGAGTGGAAGTGGGAGAACATTACCATGGACTTTGTGACCGGATTGCCGAGGTCAGCCAGAGGATCGAATGCTATCTGGGTGATTGTAGATCGTCTTACCAAATCAGCGCACTTCTTGCCTATTAAGACGACTTTCACCATGGTTCAGTATGCAGAGCTGTATATCCGAGAGATAGTCCGACTCCATGGTATTCCAGTTTCTATCGTATCCGACAGAGATCCCAGATTCACTTCCTCGTTTTGGAAGAGTTTGCATTCGACTTTGGGTACGAAGTTGCTGTTTAGCACAGCTTTCCATCCGCAGACATGGACAGTCGGAGCGAGTTATTCAGATCTTAGAGGATCTTCTCCGTGCTTGCGTCATTGATTTCTCTGGGAGTTGGGAGTCGAACTTACCATTGGTAGAGTTCACCTATAACAACAGTTTCCAGTCGTCTATAGGTATGGCTCCGTATGAAGCGCTGTATGGCCGCAAGTGTAGATCTCCTGTTCATTGGGATGAAGTAGGAGAGAGAGCAGAGTTGGGTCCAGAGATTGTTCAGCAGGCAGATGTAGTAGTCAAGATCCGTGATAGGATGAGGACTGCTCAGAGCCGACAGAAGAGTTATGCCGATCAGCGGAGGAGAGAGTTAGAGTTTGCAGTGGGCGATCATGTCTTCGTGAAAGTGGCACCTATGAAGGGTGTCATGAGATTTGGCAAGAAAGGGAAGCTCAGTCCGAGATTCATTGGACCGTTTGAGATCCTCGACAGAGTTGGGACGCTAGCGTATCGTGTGGCTCTTCCGCCGAATCTGGCCGGAGTACACAATGTCTTTCACGTCTCCATGCTGAGGAAGTATATGGCAAATCCTTCGCATGTGCTGAATTTCGAGCCGTTGCAGCTTACTCCGAACTTATCTTATGAGGAGAGACCCGTGCAGATCCTAGACAGACAGGAGAAGAAACTTCGGAACAAGTTGGTTAAGCGAGTCAAAGTCAAATGGCTCAACCATTCAGAGGAGGAAGCTACGTGGGAGTCTGAGCCGGAGATGAGAAGTCGATACCCTGAGTTATTCGGTGAGTTCTAATTTCGAGGACGAAATTTATTTAAGGGGGGAAGGATTGTAGAACCCGTAAATCAGTAGACGTATAAGCCATGCATAATTCTAGATTTTTAAATTTAATTGACTTCATTGCATGATTATTTTAAATGCATTTGTTTGAAGTTAATTATTTATTATTTCAGTTCAGTAGTTTGATTTTTAGCATTTCAGTATTTCAGTGAGGCCGGACCGGAGTTGGAGTTTTGAGATAGAATTTAAGATTCGAGAAATATTTCCAGAAGTTAATTTAGCTAGCAACTAGTTCATTTAAGTTAGAAAGGGAGGTTTGAGGATTTAATTTAATTATTTGAGGTGATTAAGAAATGAACTCATTTAAGTTATTAAATTAAGGGGTTAGCTCACTAAATTATTTAAAGGATTAGTAAGGCTTTCAAGGATTATTAGTTGACTAGATAATCAACATTTCCCTTTATTT